>NW_004444044.1:3463620-3468297 GCF_000243295.1 Trichechus manatus latirostris
AGATACTTACCTAATCCAGGACAGTCAGAGTCAGTAAGTGTCAGCCTTTTGCTGAAATTGTTATTGTTGTTGTTAGGTGCCATAGAGTCAGTTCCAACTCTCAGCAGCCACATGTACAGCAGAACTAAATGCTGCCTAGTCCTGCGCCATCCTTCCAACTATTGCTATGTTTGAGCCCACTGTTGTAGCCACTGTGTCAATCCATCTCACTGAGGGACTTCTTTTTTGCTGATCCTCTCCTTCACCAAGCATGATGTCCTTCTCCAGGGACTGGTCCCTCCTGATTTCACTTTATGCTAAGGTTGTTAAGATGGTAATAAAAGCTCTGAAGTGCAGATGGCCATCTACAGTTTATTCTCAGCTGCCTGAGAATAATGAAAACACAGAATTCAAAGCCAAAGCAGAGACAGGTTCCTGATGCCATCATTTAAGCACCAGGATCCAACCATGCCTGAAGTCATTAAACCAAAAATCAAACCCGTTGCCATCAAGTCCATTCCAACTCATGGCAACTTTATGTGTGTCAGAGTAGAACTGCACCTCAAATGGTTTTCAATGGCTATAACCTTATGGAGGAGCGCTGTTGGCACAGTGGTTAAGAGATCAGCTGCTAACCTAAAAAGGTCAGCAGTTCAAATCCACCAGCTGCTCCTTGGAAACCCTATGGAGAAGCTCTAGTCTGTCTTATAGGGTTGCTATGAATAGGAATCAACTCAACAGCGATGGGTTTTTTTGTTGTTGTTATTAACCTTACGGAAGTAGATCACTAGGCCTTTCCTTCCAGGGCACTGTTGGTGGATTCAAACTGCCAACCTTTTGGTTAGTACCTGAGCGCAAACCATTTGTGCCACTCAGAAACCTTGAAGTCAGTTACCCCTTGACTTTTCAATCATATGTAACAATAAATTTTCTTTAGCTTACAGCAATGTCAGTTGATAGTTTCGTCACTTGCAACCAAAAGAATACTGATATATACTTCTATGGTTCCCTCTAATGGGTTAGAGTACAGCTAATTGCCATGTATTGAAATCATCAAATTAATTTCATTGAAGAGCCTTTATTATAAATTCCAACTTTTTTAATAAACTGTGCAAGTCATTCAGACTTTCTCTATGCCTTAACTTGCCTTTACCTAAATCAATCCAGAAAGTGACTATCAATTTACATGCTATCAGACTCCAGACAGGTAAATTAAATGATTACTTATTCTGTTTCAAATTTGCTAAGAAATTGAAACAGCCAAATAGCATTCATTAAGATGGATAATTTTGAAAATACTTATGTATCCATATACTAATAAGCTCCCACTCAGGAAAAGGTGTCAATTATCACATTTATTAAGTCATGACATTATTCAGCTTTAAAGAGTCAACAGTACCAAAAGCCTGGAAGGGTTTCAGAACACTAGCAAACTATCTTACTTAAACCTGTTGCCGTCAAGTTGATTCCAACTCATAGCGACCCTATAGGGAAAGTTCAATTTCAGCCACCAAGAGCTGATAAAAATTGGGGTCTTCCAATACATTTTTGGGAAATAGCTACATCTTAGCCTTCATATTAAAAATGCAGGAAAAAAATTTACCTATGGTTTACATTACCAAAATGTTATCAGGACTCAGGTTGCATCTATAAGACACTCAGAATTCTTTAGAACAAAAAGGTAGTAGCCCTTACATTCCTCAACTCATTCCATCTTCCCCCTTCATAATTTCTGCCAATACCATGGGTTGAAAAAAATTAAAACTTGGCTCTCTGTCAACAATGTTAATATATGTCTTTTTTTGATATTGCTAAACCAGTCACAAAAAAAGTGGTTCCAGTGATTGTCTAGCAGTCAAGTAAATCTGATTTTTGAAATTCCAGGACATACTGTATTGAAAAACCATTGGGTCAAAGCCATTATGGGCTCCTGATTTTTTCACTGATTATTGCAATTCAATGCTAATATTACTCCAGTATATTAAGAATCTCTATCAGAGAAACAGATAAAATCCAAATTAGTCATTTTGGATTTTAGCAGCCTCAATGGCAACCTAAACTAACTAACTAAATTAAGTAATGGCAAAACGAAAATTTTTTTTTCCTGACTTTACTTTCCATGATATTCTTTTCCCTTCTTCATATAACCCACATTTGCACAGTATTCATGAACCTTCAAATAACAACGGTCTCATAGAAACAGTAACACCCAATTTCACCGACTCTTGCCCCCAGTGACATATCACAACACTGAATCCTCTGATAAATCCAGCTCCCAAGGAATCCTGGGTCCCCACGGGGTGTTTCACACATACTCTTCCTTTTGTCTTTAGCCCCCTTATTGATGCCTTCTGTCTGTAAAACCACCTGGAGGGAACACCACATTGTATACATGGTCACCAGGATCGAGCATGACAATCCCAATACCCTGTCAAGGATGTCAGCTCCCAAAGTTCCCAAGAAGGTGATGCCTGAGTTGTCACAACAACACAGGAGAGGCGGGGAGCAGGAGACCAAGAAGTCTGGAGAGAATAAATAACAGGTAACACGGATTTGATGGGTCAGCAGAGTTCAGGTTGTTGGTCTGCCTCTACTTGAGTCCTAAACTGAGTTTTCTGGCACTACCACATACAGGATATTTCCTCCCAGAAGAAAAGAAAATTGGACTCAAATAGGGAAGAGGAAGCCCTACATCTATGTCCACTCACCCACATTTAACCATCTCAGTGTATCTGCCTTGTTAAAATTACAAGGGATCTAATGCCTTCAGTATCTGGATAAGCATTACCTTCTGGTTGTTTTTAACTTCTTTCTAGTCTTTTGTTCATAACAAATTACTTGCCCCTAAGATCCAGCTATACCCCTACCCTTCCTTCAGGAGTCAAAAAATTCATATATTCCAGTTATAATAGGGTTTCTTGCACTTGCACACAAAAGAATACTGATTTATGTAGTAGGCATAGAAAAAAAAATACCAGAAGGATATTTACCAAATCATTAAAATTGTTATCTGTAAATGATGGAATTATTGATGATTCTAATTTTCCTTGTTTTGCTTATATGTAATTTCTAAATTTTGTAAAACTAACACTAATATATCTATAACATGGAAAACAAACACATTAAGGTATTTTTAATTGCAAAATTGGAACAGTTATGTCAAATTACTGCCAGTACACGCAACTGCAGAATCTCAACTATCTTTCTCAAGAAAAGTCCGGCACAAACATAATCCTATAGCACTTGCTTTTACTACTGGCCTAGAGACTGGAATAGCCAGTTCTGAACCATGCAACAGGACTGGCCATGGTTCTGAAAGCTAGTTATACTGTGCAGCCAAATGTGTCTAAAAATAATCCCACCGGCAGAGAACAATGGGGGCGGCAGGGGAGAGGAGGTGGTTCATGCAAGTAGCATGGGGAGTTAGCATGTTTTCTGTAAACATGAACATACTCATTAATTAAAATGTTAAAGAATATGACCACCCAGCAACCTTTCTTAAAAAACCTAAAATTTCCTAGTTGTATATCTCATAGCTACCATTTACACTTGCTTTTAATTTCTCTCTCCCTCCTTCACTTCTCTTTGCTCTGCGAGAGCTGTCCATGATAAGGTTTATAAGATGAATCACTCTGCTTAAGACTGAACACATCAGCATTTTCTCCAGGTTCACCTCAAACCAATTATCAGCACAATTTATACCCCAAGGTTTCTAAAGTCAGATTCAATTCTCATCAACATTAGGAAATCTTCAAGATTCCCAAAATAAACTCTACAGATCTGCTCAAGTGCCACTATTTTCTATACAAGGAGCTAAATTTATAGCTCTGGTATTAGTGTCACAACCACCATGCTAATGCTGCTATTAGATGCCTCCACATACAAAAGAAGACATCTTCCTCCCTGTAGACTCTCTTTCAAAATGCATAAGAATATAAAGGCACCAAGGGTAGCAGCATAAGCCTAAAGAATCTTTAGGACTTTGGCTTTATCCTCACAAGGCCAAAAATTCTACTTATACTTTGCGGATAGCAATATTTAGAAATGTGGTTCAAAATATAACCTCTTTGAAAAAAGAGGAGGAGGTAGGGAATGAAACCATCAAGGAATCATTATGTGGGTGCTGGTTCTTTCTAAAAAAAGGGCACACTTCTTACAATGTACTGCTGCTGTAAAGATTTTGACAGAGCTTTTAATATAAACAGCAATGCCAATAAGATTGTACAGTACACTTTCCTGCCTTATCTAGGTCTGCTCTGAACTCAGAGTCCAAAATAAGTAGCTGTGATCCTCAACCTCTCTGAAGCTTAATTACATTCTCAGCAAAGAAAAAATTATATAATGGTTTCTCCAGCTCTTCTTAACATTGACATGAAAGTTTCACTGTTCTCAGATGACATAATGCTTCATAGTGCTTATTTTATCTGCTCAAGAGATTCTGCATTAGGGAAGCCAAGCAGTAACACATATCCACTGGTCAACAAACACCTCAAAACGAGGCAGGGATCTAAAAACAGCACTTGTAAAACCTGAGTTCAGCTACTTGAGAAATGGCATACGACTGACAAGAACCTAATTAATATAAATGAATAAGTTTTGATGCTCAAATTATCAATAGGGATTTGCTAAAGCCATGTTCAGTAAACAATATAATGGGATCAGCTAAGCTTTTTGAAATGTCTTTTAAGGGAGAGAAGT
>NW_004444044.1:3468923-3470372 GCF_000243295.1 Trichechus manatus latirostris
CCTTATAAAGCAGTGAATACACATTACCCAAGGTAACATGCACAATGCATGCAGCACAGTACTTGGCTCACAGTGGGCACCAAGCAAATGTCACTTCTCTCTTTCCCTTCCCAACTTCCCAGTTTGAATCCTGTATTGAAATTTTTTTCTATACAAATTATCTATGAGCTTAGAATATGTACTGAATTTCTTAACTGTATTTATTTTACATTTAAATTTATATTTTCTTTTTTTTTTAATAAAATGTCCACTGTGGGATATGTAATGTTGGAAGAAGATTAATCAGGAAAATTGATTTGTTTGACTTTGTAAGTACCCTAATTGGTACAGGCCTCAATTTCCTCACCTATAAAATGAGAAGACAGGATAAGATGCTCTCAAATAAATCTATGATTTAACCTGATAATTGTCCAAATCCTTATGTGGAAGGTGCTCTGGGCCTGAGGAATGAGGTAAGCCAGAATCCATAAAAGAAATCCAAGGTACATATGCCAGAGTCAGCAAATATAAACAGCAAATCTGAAAGGACCAGAAGGAGGAATCAAGATCAAATTACCAATTAAGACTGAGAAGCTAGGAAAAACTGAGATAAAAGTAATCTGATGTTGACAGATAAGTGAATCAGTAGGACCTAAAAAAGGTCAAGGCAAACAATAAATATAAATACCCAAGCGGTCTACTAATGTGAAAATGGACTAAAGAAAGAAGTACTATTGTTTGGGTGTGGGGTGAGAGCGTGGGGATGCATTTGTTTTCAATAACCTTTAGGGTAGACTCATAGGAAACTGAAGTCCCTCCAAACCAAGCTACAGACATTGGCAAAATTTTCCTGGGTGATCAATGAAGTGTTTGAAGCAGCTGGCCCTCATACCCTCAGAGGAAATGGGTCTGTATAGCTTCAGGCGCATTCATTCTTCAGGATGGGGTTCTGCATGTGCTGTCCTGCCTAGAGATAGCACAGGGCACTTATTTCAGCAAGTAACGCCATCCTGAGTCAGCAGTAATCACAGACGGAGTAAGGGAATCAGAATGACAAGATCTGGGTCCCATTCTCAGCTCCAACTCTGACTGAGAAAACCCTCTCTTCTCCCTTTGATTCAGCTTCCCCATCTGACTGATATATAATAACAGCAGGAACAGTGAAGAGACTACTAAAGGCACATCCAGGGATGGTGGAACTGAATTTTGCTCTTCTGGCTTACAAAGAGCTATTCAGAAATACAAAACAGTGCTATTATATTAAATGATCTATTGATGTACTATTCATTCTGACACTTTTGATCTTATCTTTGAGAAGTATTACCAACAAATTTTCAAAAGCAAAGGCTGAAAAAACTGAATTTGGCATTCCTAGAGGGAAAAACTAATCCTTCATGATATTCTCACATTTTATTTACCCTGTTATTTAGTCAGTCAAAGAGGTGTATTGAGCGCTAGCTGGGAGTGTTT
>NW_004444044.1:3471510-3473006 GCF_000243295.1 Trichechus manatus latirostris
ACAACCATGTTCCTGAAAGAGTCTTAATTTTTCAAAGAGCTCAAATAGTTTTATAGATTCTACTACTGATTTATATAAAAATAAATTATAGTTATTAAATAAACTCTGAACTTTTGCCTTGTACACTCAAGGAAAAACTGGCTAAGTCTAGTTTTCATAATGTTTTATTCATCTAATCCTACTTAAAATCACACTAAAAATGTTATCTAATAGTTACTTGTGATCTCAGCTAAACTAATTCTGCTGAACAGAATTCTGAAAGTCATTTTCTAATTTTTTTTTTTTTTTGAGTTGGAGTAAACTCAATGGAAACAGGTAATATAAAAAATGCCTAAATATTAAAATTTATTCTTTGGTCACTAAATTAGTTGACACTAAATTTTCTCCTATAGAGTGATTCATCTAAGACATCTAGGTGGTTATGTCCAAGAATCCATTTCAGAAACATCAACTGCAATTAAAATTGTTCTGAAATATCTGCATGGCATGTCCTGCCATGAATGACAATTGGTTACCCTGCCTATGCAATCAGTATGTTCTGAGCTGAGTAAAAAGAATATATTCTCTCAAACACTGAAATCAATCTCACTTCTTAAGTGAGTTTCTCTTCTAACCTAAATAAATTACTGTTTAAAATGATCAAAGACTTTGAGAACAATAACTTGGCTAACAATCTCACCTGGGATAAAAACATACATAAGCAAACTAGGCTACACAGCTGCTGCAGTTTTTTCCTCCAAAATTTATATTTCGATTTTCCACTATCACAAGGTTTCATTCTTTTTCCTGTCAACTGATCACCACTCGGCAAACATTTTCAAAAGACAGTTACTAACACAGGGTTTTTTGAAGACAGTCTTCAGCTTGCTTTCTATCTTTTTAGACGAAGTAGTTTAAACTGTAATATTTGTATTAGGGTACTTAATTGCAAATATTACTTAATATGAATATCCATCTGTAAATAGCACTACGAACATGTATTATTTCCTTTAACATTCCCATAAGCTAAGTACTATTATCTCTATATTCATATATGAAACATGTTCAAGGAGGTTTGTCTAGATTACCAGATCACATATCTAGTAATGGGTAGATTTAGAACTAGAATGCAGTTATATAGGTTTGTATAACTATAAAATCCATACTCTATTATAGTGTGCTTCCCACTTCCTTTCCATTTCTACTGTATTTGCAGATACAGGGCACCCTTCAATAGTACCCACATCTCAGCAACATATCTGGTCATTGACTGGATCTCTTTGAAAATGAGGTATGTTAAAAATCATGATGATAACATTTATTTTTATCTTTAAAGTAACCAAGCACTATATATTACCAAATGCCTTCCAACGAGTGCTAAACTTTTCCTACACTAAGCTTCAGATTGAGCCATTATTTCTTTACTTTTCAACAAGCTATTCATTCTATTCCTTTTTTTTTCCTCAGATTTTAAATGGCTTTAAGAGCTGTCTAAATTTATTCCAGGGCTCAAACTA
>NW_004444044.1:3479395-3498332 GCF_000243295.1 Trichechus manatus latirostris
TGAAGAAGGTCTAAATCAATACCTGCAATAAGACTTTGCAATGTCTTGACCTGCATCCAAGTGAGTATGACCAACTCTCATACATTACTTTCAGTTTCTTGTCATGAATCACACTAGGATAATGTAATGACTATTCAATGTATCTCGTCTATTTGTTTGTTCAAGAAACCTAGCCCAAGCTAATGGCCTTTATTCTCAATCTTGGTGAGGTGCGCACTATTAAGAGAATAATTTTGGACAGGTCAGCTCTGCCTAAATCTTGGCTATTTGCATCAGACTTAGGTTTGATGCTATTGGACGCAGAATAGAGAGAAAAACAAATAATTCTATGGAAAAGGGAGGAACCTAGAAAAGTCAGCCAAATTTCTAATCTCTCAAGATTCACATAGTCATTGTTTGGCTTGATAATTTTATAAATTCCAAGAAAATCAAACATACTATTATTTAATACGCTTGACTTAGCCATTCTCCCTTCAATAGCACGGAGAACTAGGGTTGACTATGAATATGCAAAGTACATGTAGTCAGTGACCATATCAGGCTGTTGACTGATTCACAAATTCTTAATAAGTACCTATTATGTGCCAGAAACCTTGCATACATTGTAGTGCTCTGGGTGAACTCACATTCCAAAAGGGAAAAACTCACATGTAAATAGATAATTACAGTACATTGTGGTAACCACTATTGAGTTATTCATTCATCCAATCAACATTTATTGAGCAACTACTGTATATTGAGCCCCTACTGGGCACTGTGCTAGAAGTTATAACAAAACTTTTATTTTCTTTTTTCTTTGCAGCATTTTAAAAGCTTGCAGTTCAGTGTGGCAGGAGCACAGAGCATGAAAAAGTGCTTAAGAAGGGAGAGATGAAACTATAAAAGTAGATACAAGATAAATTATGAATGGCCCTTATACTTTGATAAGGCATTTAGACTTTATTCTATAGTACCAATAGGGACGTGTTAATGGGTTTCAAGCAAGGAGTGGCAAAATCAGGTGTGTGTTTTAGAAAGCTGTTTAGGACAGTGCCAGGGTTGGCGGGGGAAGGGCAGGGTGGAGGAAGGAGGGTATCCAGCAATTCTTTCCACCATGACTGCATTTGTAAAGTTGTGCTTAGTAGCCATGGACGCTTATTCAGACCTGACTGCTCTTTGCATCTCAACATGTCTTCTTGGTTGCACATCTTGAGAATGTAGCTGCCTACTTCTGTTTGTTTCCAACAATCTGTGATTAGGCTCCCTTGCTTCAAATGTGTACTCAGCATTCCTTTTGCAGCTCTGTTTGTAAATGTACCAATTCCACTTATCAGACAATATCTTATAAAGTTACCTTATTTTCATCCATACTCTTCACCTCCCTAAAAATGCTAAGCTAACTGTGGCAAACCCAGCTACAGCATTTCCTGCCTTAGCCCAATAAATGATGCTCCCTCTGCTAATGTTGATGGTTTAGAAAGGCAATCCAAAATTCATAGATGTTCATTTTCTCAGCTACTCTCATGCTAAATCATCACTATTAACCCTTGAGAACCAGTTATACTGAACTTGTTTAAGAGATTTATCCAATTGCTGAAAGCAAAACTTGCAGGCTAGTATAAGAGCCAGCCAACACTTGAGCAGTATATTCCGAACAAGACTGAGAATCTGTTCATCAGATTCACCTGCGGTAATTAAAACCACAGATTACCAGGCTCCTGAGTCTCAGTAGTTTACTCAGAAAGGGGTGGTGGAGTGTCAGGAATCTATTTTTTATAGATGACCTGGGTGAGGTTAAGAATTAGGCTAGTTTGGTAAACCCTAATTTGCAGCTGCCCTAATGAGTTTCTTATAATTTGAACAGCATTAGGCACATATTTTTCTCTTAAATACTTTAATAAAACTTAAGCAATCAATTTAAGTAATTGCCACCCATTTAATGTTTACTGAAACAGTTTACAACTAATTCACATGCCATTTTCTAAACGCTTCAGGCTTACTTGGCTTTCCTGCTGCGCATTAAACAGTTCGTTAACCGTTAACAAAGAATGCAGAAAAATTGGAATCTGGAGGTCATTTTAACAGTTAAGGGGGCCACCAAGAAGCACAAATTGTAATTAACAAAATGCACGTGAGCTCCTTGTGGCATTAACCAGGACCTTATGATCAGGGCTTTAAAGAAAGAGCAGGCCATGAACAAGCAACATACTTCCTAAAATAAGTCACCTTCTCTTTTTTCTCTGTCAATCAGAAATTATACAGGGAAATATTATTTTTCTAGTAAACAATGAGTGTTTCTGAGGCAGCAGCTCTGATAAATGAAGTCTGAGCAAAGATATATGTAAATGAAAAATAAAAATTATTAATATCTATTAAGTGATTGCTATGTACCTGGCCCCATTCTCAGTTCTTTGCGTGTATTTATTTACTTATTTTCCATTTAATAATGCTATTTATCATTATCCCCATTTTACAAATGAGGAAAGTGAGCCGCAGAGAAGCTAAGTAAACTGTTCAAGGTTAAACAGCCAATGGCAGAGACAGGAACTGAAATTAGGAAGTCTGATTTCATGGCCTATGCTTTCAACCACCCTGGTGTACTGACTCGAAGAGAATTACAGATTTGGACTGTGTTTGAGAGAAGCAGAGGAGCTGTGACAGAAACACGGGAAGGACTGGATCTTCAAAACAAGTCAAGCTTGCAAATCACCATCCAATTCACTTACTGAGGGTCTACTATGTGTTAGAAATATTAATACAAAAATGAACAAAGACACAGCTCCTTCTCTTCATTGCTCAATTCAATTGTCAACTCTTCCATAAAGCCTCCCTGACACCAGACAGAATTATTCTCCTATGGGGGTATCCACTGCTGTCAAGTCAATTCTGACTCATAGCAACCCAATTTCATTTTATTTGGATCTACAATTAACACCCAGAGAAGCAGCAGTCAAGAAATCAAACAATATATTGCACTGGGCAAATCTGCTGCAAAAGATCTCTTTGAATGTTAAAATGCAAAGATGTCAACTTGAGGACTAAGGTGTGCCTGACTGAAGCAATGGTATTTTCGATCGTCTCACATGCATGCGAAAGCTGGACAATGAATAAGGAAGATCAAAGAAGAATGATGCATTTGAATTACCATGTTGGCGAAGAATATTGAATACACCATGGACTGTCAGAAGAACGAACAAATCTGTCTTGGAAGAAGTACAGCCAGAATGCTCCTTAGAAGGGAAGATGGCAAGACTTCGTTTCATATACTTTGGACATGTTATCAGGAGGGACCAGTCCCTGGAGAAGACATCATGCTGGGTAAAGGGTTAGCGAAAAAGAGGAAGACCCTCAACAAGATGGATTGACACAGTGTCTGCAGCAATGGGCTCAAACACAGTAATGATTGTGAGGATGGCACAGGACTGGGCGGTATTTCATTCTGTTTTACACAGGGTAGCTATGAGTTGGAACTGACTCCACAGCACCTAACAACAACCTATAGGTGTCTATACTATTTTGTTTGTGCCTCTCAAACACGATTTATTACTTTCCACACTGCATTATAATTAACACTTCATTTATCTCTCTCTCCTTCCATTAGGTTCTAAGTTCTATGACTCATGTTGGGAACAGAGACAGTATTTTAGCTCCTTCTCTGTTCCTAGATTCCTAGAATAGTGTGTCTGGACATACTACTGTTTCTCAATAGATGCTCGATGAAATGACACATGAAACAAAGAAAGGAAGCACAAGGATTACAACTAAGAAAACCCTATGGAGCAGTTCTACTCTGTAACACAAGGGCTCACCATGAGTCGGAATCAACTCAACAGCAAAAGGTTTTGTTTGGTTGGTTGGTTGGTTGGTGGTTGGTTTGCATATCCTGATCCTAGTCCAATGTTCTGTCTAATATAGCATACGCACCACGCTAGTCTTCTCTATTGTTAAAATTGCATGATTTAGCATTTTATCATACATTATGAAACATAAAATTTTGTTTACATTTCACCTTTATGTTTCATGTCTCATTTTATATGGCAAACCCTTGAAGGTAGGGACCACTGCATACCTTACTTACTGTGTCACGCCATGTTAAAGAAATACTTGCAATATTCCATTTAATCTTCAGACCAGCCCTCTGAAGTAGCTCATTTTTAAAATGAAGGTTTAGAGAGATCAGGTCACTTGCCCAAAGTTACACAGCGAGTAAGAGACAAAATTGAGACTTAAGTCTAACTCCAAATTCCATGTTAGTAACCCCTGTGCTATTTTTGTGCTCTCAGAGATACAAATCCCAGCTCTGCCACCTACTAGTTAGGTGATCTTGGGTAAATTATTTAACTTATCTGAGCTTCATTTTCATCATCTGTGAGATTAGTGATTGAAAACGCACAGGAATGGTATAAGGATTAAATAAGATACTGAATGTAAGATGTTAGCCACATAGTAGGTATCTGTCATGGATTGAATTGTGTCCCCCAAAAATATGTGTATCAATTTGGCAAGGCCATGATTCCCAGTATTGTGTGATTGTCCACCATTTTGTCATGTGATGTGATTTTCCTATGTGTTGTAAATCCTATTACTATGATGTTAATGAGATGGATTAGCAGCAGTTATGTTGATGAGATGTACAAGATTACATTGTGTCGCAAGCCAATCTCTTTTGAGATGTAAATGAGAGAAGTGAGCAGAGAGACAGAGGGACTTCACACCACTAAGAAAGCAGTCCCAGGAGCAGAGTGTGTCCTTTGGACCCGGGGTTCCTGCACAGAGAAGTTCCTAGAACAAGGGAAGATTGATGACAAGGACCTTCCCCCAGAGCCAAAATAGAGAGAAAGCCTTCCCCTGGAGCTGGTGCCCTGAATTTGGACTTCTAGCCTGATAGACTGTGAGTGAATAAACTTCTATTTGTTAAAGCCATTCAGCTGTGGTATTTCTGTTATAGCAGCACTAGATGACTAAGACAATATTCAATAAATGTATGTCAGCTGGTTCACTGAAGAATTCTGCCCAGTTATTCATCACATTTGTTAATTATTGATTTAGACAATAAAACTTCTATTAAATTCTATGCAGTATGTCCAGATACACTATTCTAAGAATCTAGACACTGGAGAAGGAGCTAAGATATGGTCTCTGTTCCCAACATGAGTCAAAGAACTTAGAACTTAATGGAAAGAGAGAGATAAATGAAGTGTTCAATAAATAAAGACAACTCTGATGGGATTTCTCTCCCAACCAAGGCGCTCCAAATGTTCCACAAAATTCAAGAGTGTAAATGAAACTCAGATTCCATGGTGAATACAGATAGCTATAGATTAACATTTTTCTAGGGCATCTTTTACTATCCCTCTTTAATAACCTGAGACTCTAAAGTACAAAGGTAACAAACTTACCGAAGGCCAACTCAGTCATTGGGGATCTGGAACCAGAACATAGCCTCATGTCGTACTCATTCCATCACAGCTGCCCTGCTTCCATGCTAAGGTATGGCTCTTTTTCTAAAAGCACTTCAAACTGAAACACAGAATTTCTACCAGAGGAGAAAGGATTTGGAAGACCTATTTTCAGATTGAGGCTCTGCAACGTACCAGCTCTGTGAATCGGGCCAATGTTTTCTCATGGATGGAATGGAGATGAAGTAGCTTTCTCACAGGACTGTCTAGGGATTACAGACAATGCATAGGAATGAGTCTAACATAGAGCCAGGAACATAATAGGTGCTTGATACATGTTGATGAAACTGAATCTGGAGCTCTGGAGATGCAGCAAAACAAAGTGTTGCCTCTTTTCTTCCAAGTACTTAAGGAAGGAAGGGAGGGAGGGAGAGTAAAGGGCAGAGGAAGCAGAAGCAGCTGCGAAGCAGCAGAAGCAGTGAAGAAGCAGCAGAAGAGGAAGCGGAAGCAGAAGGTAATGAAAGGAGGAAAAAAATCACCTATGTGGGATTTTCTACGTGCAACTCTACTGAGAAGGAACAGGCCGGCTTCAAGTCACACATCGTCCTGTGATTTTAATCCAGGATTACAATGTTAAACTATGGTCTTTCATTTTATTTTTTCTGCTAATAGTAATGGCAATTGTGATTCCTAGTAGGCCCATCAAAAAGTGAAACGAAATGAGTCATAAATCGGTATGTTTTAGCCATGTATACAGAAGAGTGTTTTCCAAAAGGTGGTCCATGGGAAAGTTGCCACAAGAGAAAAAGTACCTTTAAGTATCAGCAGCAAAGTCCTCTATAAACCTTCTGACAGAGAGATGTATGCAAAATGCCAATGGACACATTGCACTGCTGCAAAATGAGCCTTACAACTGTGAAAATGCAATTTGATCTAAATTTCATTATAAATGACCAATCTGCTTTTCTTTACTCAAAAAGAAGCATCATATGAATAATCTGTCTACTCCTCCCTCCCTTGTGAAACCAAAAGGTCGGCAGTTGGAATCCACCAGCTGCTACCTGGAAACCCTTCGGGGCAGTTCTACTCTGTCCCAAGGGTCGCTATAAGTCGGAATCAACTTACAGCAATGGGTTTGGTCTTTTTGGTTTTCATCCCCTGTAGAAAGAAGCAAATAATCACTGTGGTCATAGAGAAAAATCACAGACTCACAGGATTTTAGATCTGGAGGGGACTTTGGAAATTGTATAGAAATCTCATTTTATAAATAAGAAAACCGAGGCTCAGAGACCTTAAGGGGCTTGTTCAGGTTCAGTAAGTTACTAGCAAAGTAAAGATAAAAAAAAAAAAGATTCATTATTCTCAGTACATTGTTCTTTCTACCACTATATCCCACTTTATCAATAGCCTGGCTGTTGTTAAAGTTTTTAAATATTTCCTTCACAAAGACTGAAAAGAAAAAAATCACCACTACCTCCTAAGCCCACAAGACTAAGTACACAGCCCCAAACTTATATATATGCTTCCTCTCCATTTCTACAATAGTCATTCCCACCTTGAAACCAAAATAAAATAACATCTTACTCAGCTATACCATCTTTTGTGATACAACAAAGCACCGGACAACAAATATAGAGAACCAAACTGGAAATGTGTCAGACTTATCATAGTAAGTGTTATTCATTTCCTCAGCACCTGTCTCCAAATGCCCTATTTCCTATGGCCTAGACAACAAGGAAGCTGGTCAGCAGCCAGTTGGCTGAAGCCACACATCCTTCTGTCAGTTTTCTGCCTCACAAATAGTAAAAATGAATCTCTTAGCTCAACTAATTCAACAGTTCATTCAAACCCAGGATAAAACTTTTCTTTGGGAATAGAAATGATGCTCACATTAAGAACATCTAGACAAAAAAAAAAAAAAGAACATCTAGATGTGTGAGACGTCCTGCTTCAAAAAATATGTCATAAAAATAAGCATGATAATCTAGACCAGTGAATACCATTTGCTATGATTTCTCTAAAATTGTACCCCAGAGAACGTTTTCAGCAGAAAAGCTAAAGGAATTTCCAACGGAAGGAACAAGTAAATAAACTTAAGAAGCCAAAGAATGACATGAAATGGACCACTCATCTATGAAGCTGGATGGATGAAAACCAAGTCCCAATCAATAATCAGAAACCATTCTACAAACCGGGAAACACGGAACCTGCCCATACCTGAACCTGAACTATTTCCTGTTGACACATTCTAACCTGAAGATGGCCCCAGTGTCAAACTGAGGAAGCACATTTTCCAGGATGTGAAACTCACCTTAGGAAATCCTGGGTCTCCTTTCCTATATTGTTTACTGTGTAATCAAAGGACTCTCACTTTTACCTGAAAAGCTAAATAATTTATCTGAAAAAAGTGTAAAAATGCACATTTAACTATATTTGTGACTTGGTGACTCACAAAAAATAGTTTCAGAAGTTCGTAAATGCTCTTCTTTAAGCATCAGTATAAGTTAGAAAACACTATTAACCTTAACAGTTGAACTCAATCCTTCAAAACGCAGTCTTTCACCAGGCTGTGTAGAAACTAAGTCTTTACTGATCTTCTTTCTCTGCCTCCTTCTTTCGGTAACCAAGGTTGCTTGCAGAACCCCAGTATGAAATTAGCACACCAGTGCTGTTCATTACTGAGCAGTAGCTCTATGAATTTGACTTCTAACTACTAAAGGAGGATATATTATGTTTAAATATCTTCTCTGGGATTAATATAATTCACGGGGCATTACTATTGTTGATTATACTGGGAAAAGTAAATTTAAAATAATAACAATATTTAATATTTGCAAAGCAGTTTACAGTTAATAAAATGCTTTTAAATACATTAGCTCATTTGAGTTCATAAGTCCCAACCGAGATGGGAAACAGAAATGGAGCCTCAGAAAGGTCACAGTGATATTAAGTGGTAGAAATAAAACTTGAACCCAACTCCTCTGATTACAAATACCATGCTCTTTACCACTTTAGCAAAAGAAACTAATGCATTGGTAAATTTAAAAATAAATTTAAATATGTGTGTGTGTGCATGTGTTTGTGTGTGTGTGTGTGTGTGTGTGTATCAAACCAGAAAGGTAAATGTAAGGGTAAGTAATTATCTTCTATAGATAAAACCACACATGAGAAAAAAAAGTAGGCAGTTTTTTCACAATTAATGTGTGATATGATTTTACAGATAAGGTATATGATGTTACAACGGCAGCTGCAGTGTGCCAGGGTAATAATAGAGTCAGTAAGCAAAAGAGGCTCACAGTATCTACCTGGAGAAGCAAACTCATTCCATGATGCTGATACTTTACAGCACAAGGGCTGTAGCAGCATGCTGCTGGGCAGGGCACAGTTAACGCAGATTCTTCAAGGACTCTGTCCCACAGCCAAGTCTCTAGCTGGGTTTTACAAGGACTTCTTTGTATTGGGCCCCCTCCCAACACATGGGAAACCTCAGAACATCTCTTGCCACTGAATGCAACTAAGCTGAGCCACTTGGTCTTACTGGCTCTCAAGGGTGGCCAGCTAGTTGAGCCAAGACATATTTCCAATACTTCTCAGGTCAGCAAACAACCTGTATTTTCTAAGAGCTGGTCTTTTATCATTAATAAAAGATTAGGGGATTTTTTTTTTGCAATAATACTTTAAAATCCAGATAATATGAGAGAACAAAGTAATATCCAGGGGAGGATAATTTCTTATTTTCTGACCTTTATTTTCTATCTCCCAGACAATTAGGCAAATTGATAAGTCTGTGAAATGACAAGGACAAAACACTTCTCCCTTTTAACCTGAGAAAGCAGATTTTCAAGAATGTGTAATAAGTGGAGAATTGTTTAAGATTATCAACTCCAAGATATGCTAAATGCACACAAGTAAACCACTTTTTTTTTAACTCCCCATTCCCCATCCCACCCCCTGGTAACCACTAATCTTCTTTTATCTGGATGAATTTACCTTTTCTAGATATTTCATATAGATGGGATTATACAACATTTGTCCGATTATGTTTGGTTTACTTCACTTAACATAATGTTTTCAAGATTAAGCCATGTGATGGCATGTATTAAAACTTCATTTCTTTTTATAGCTGAATAATACTCCATTGCATGTATATACCACATTTTGTTTATGCATTCTTCTGTTGATGAACACTTGGACTGTTTCCACCTTTTGGCTATTGTGAATAATGCTGCAATGAACACTGGTGTATAAGTGTCTGAGTCTCTGCTTTCAAGTTTTTTGTGTATATGCCTCAGAAAGGAATTGCTGGGTTACATTGTATTACTGTGTTTAACTTTTTGAGGAACTGCCAAATTGTTCTCCACAACAGCTACACCATTTTACATTCCCACCAGCAATGTACAACTGTTCCAATTTCTCCATACCCTCACCTTATTTTTTGGTATTTTGATAATAGCCATCCTGGTGGGCATGAAGTGGTATCTCATTATGGTCTTGATTTGCATTTCCCTAATGGCTAATGATGTTGCACATCTTTTCTTTGCTTGCTGGCCATTTGTATATCTTTCTTTGGAGAAATGTCTACTTAAGTACTTTGCCCATTTTTTAATTGGGTTGTTGGTTTTTTCATTGTTAAGTTTTAAGAGTCCTTTATATACTCAGGATATTAAATGCTTATCAAATACATGATTTCCAAATATTTTTTTCCATTCTGTAGGTTGTCTTTTCACTTTCTTTATAATGCCCTTGATACACAAGTTTTTAATTTTGATAAAGCCCAGTTTATCTATTTTTCTTTTGTTACTTGTGTTTTAGGTATCATATCTAAGGTCTTGAAACTTTACTCCTATATTTTCTTCTAAGAGTTTTATGATTTTAGCTCATATTTGATCACTGATCCATTTTCAGTTAATTTTTTATATGATATGAGGTATGGGTCCAGCTTCATTCTTTTGCATGTGGAAATCCAGTTGTCCCGGAAACACTTGTTGAAGAGACTGTTCTTTCCTCATTAAATGGATATGGCACCCTTATCAAAAATCAATTAGCCATAGAGGTATGGGTTTATTTATGGATTCTCAATTCTATTCCATTGGTCTATATACCTATCTTATACCAGTACCAGACTCTTTTTCTTACTATAACTTTGTAGTGTGTCTTGAAAGTGAGAAGTGAAAGTCCTCCTACTTTGCTGTTCTTTTTCAAGATTGTTTTGACTATTCGGGGCCCGTAGCAATTCCATATGAATATAAGGATTGGTTTTTCCATTTCTGCAAAAAAAACGCTGTTGGAATTTTAATAAGAACTGTATTGTATCTGTAGCTCACTTTGAGTAGAAATGACATCTTAATATTAAGTCTTCCAATCCATGAACACAGGATGTCTTTCTATTTATTTAGATCTTCATTAATGTCTTTCAGTAGTATTTTATAGTTTTCATGTAAAGGTCTTTCATCTCCTTGGCTAAATTTATTCTTAGGTATTTTATTCTTTTAGATGCTATCATAAAGGGAATAATTCTCTTAATTTCCTTTTTAGATTGTTAGTTGCTGGTATACGGAATAATAAGTGATCTGCATGTTGATCTTGTACCCCACAACTTTACTGAATTCGCTTATTAGCTCCAGTAGCTTTCCTGTGGACTCGTTGGGATTTTCTATATACAGTGTCATGTCATCTGTGAAATAAGCCACTTTTTCAAATTAGGAAAATATTAAGTATACAGTTTATGTAATCAGTAGAAAGTAGCAAATAAAATTTTAGTCTCCCCAAATTCTTTTTTGATGTTTAAAACATTACAATTTAGATCTGTCTAAAAGTAACTCATGGCCCCAAAACAGAAAATGCATTCAACTCTGAGTAAAAATTAACTCGATGAGCCTAGAGCTTTGCCATTTATCCAGACACTTCTTATAACAGAAATGCTACATGCCACTAAAAGGTACAAACTGGATTTTTAGTCTCACAGTTCATTGATCATTACACATGAGGTAGGTCAATTTCTATCTATTGCCAAAAAAAGTTAATATTCTTTCAAATGTACACTTATTTGTATGTAAATCCAAAGATAAAGGAGGAGAAGGAAACTCCTGTAGTGGGATCAAATGCAAAGAGATGAAGGCAGGCTTTGACTTTCTGCTGGATTGGATTGGACTGGACTGGACTGGATTGGATTGGATTGGACTGGATTGGATTGGATTGGATTGGACTGGATTGCTTTTTAACTCCATCTTGGTTAAATTATGAAAACAAAAATACTGTCAATTTTTACTTGTATGATATAAAGAAAGAAAGTTTTTTTTTTTAATTAAAAAGACTTAGTTCAAGGTAAGACCTATGGAGACACAGGAACAACCACTAAATGATGAAATGCCATAGAAATGGAGGACTGAACAGATGCCACAACGGATGAGCAAACTTCTGTTTAAAATAGGTGACATTATTAAGGCTTCCTCAAAGTGAAAAGGCAGGAGGAACTGCAAATATTTTTTTATTCAATCAGTTCTGAAGACTTATGAAAAAGGATTTTGTTCTATGATTGCCTCCTCTCTTAGGAAAATTAAGGCAGAAGCCCCTGAAAGTCTCTGACATGGGTATTAAGAAGGATCTATGTATTCCAAAGCAAAGGTGAGCCAGTCCAGAAGTTGCTAGATAAACACACAGCGTTTACAGCTCCAGAGTCTAACTAGTCCGCTACAGTCAAGGGACAGTTCCTCCCCATCTCTAAGCATAGAGAGGTATAGCAACAGTTCCCAGTTTCTCTGAGCTAGAGCTGATGGGAAATGACTCTAAATCTACACAGGGCAAGAGAACCAGTGGATTGTTCTGAAAAAGAAAAACCTGAAAGAAAGATAGTGTGAGGAGAAGAGGAGATTTTCCCTCATCCACAGTCCATGGCTGATCTAGAAATGTGGTTTTAAATCTAGTAATGGGGAGGAGTCCCAGCTCAGGAAGAAGCCATAGCCTAAAATGTCACCAGATACAATAGAGTAGAAGCTGAAGAATGCTCCAACCCCCAAGAAAGACGTCCCAGGCTCTAACCCAAACTTCAATCATTCCAAGTCACATTATGATGGCAAAGTTTTGGCTCTTACCTTAAACAAGATGCCATCTCAATACACCCTCTCACAGACTATTGATTGTACAGTAAATTGATTTTAAAAAACTTTGTGGAGGGTAATTTTGACATTGTGTGGCAGAAGCTTTAAAGGTCTGCCTACTCTTTGACCTAGCAATTACACTTTTTGGAATTTATTCTCAGGATATAGCCATGAATGTGCTCACGATTTAACTACAGGCATAGTCATCAAAGTACTACTAAATGTAACCAAATGAGAAATGACCTAAGCACCCTAAAGCAAGGGAATGGTTAAATAAATTATGGTAATCTGTATAATAGTCATTTAAAAATGATACTGGGTTATAAAACAATCCAATGGCCTAGTGACATGTGCATGAGAGACTGTTAGAAAAAACAACAGGTTACAAAAGTAGAACTTATAATGTGGTACCATTTTTGTTAAAAATAGATGTGCTTAGAAGGATGTACCTAAAAAATTAATGGTTATCTATACATCCTAGGTGATTTTTATTTTCTTCTTTTTGTTTATCAGTATTATTTTTCTCTAACACATATATGTATTACTTTTGCAATAAGATAAATATTTTAAAGTAAAATAAACTGAATAACTCTTAAGGCCACATCTACAACCACAATGTTCCTAAATACCATTCCTTCATTTCCAATTGCTTGCATCTGCAATTATTACTCCCTACAAAAATGAACTCTGTTCCTGGAATTTCCCTCTTCTATCATTAATATTGTTATTCCCTCAGTCCCATAGCTAAAAACTTAAGGTCTGAATAAGCATACCTTATACCTTCAGCATATCTAAGTGCTTGAAATTGCACAAAGGAAAATAAACAGTTTCAGAAAAGCAATGAGTTGTAAAGAATCTGTTTTATGGAACAAGACTGAATTTTCTGCAGAGGAAAAAATTAAATGAATTGTGTCTTTTTGACTGGTAACTTGTCATGTTTTAAATTAAATATAATTCTACATACAATAATATATTTATAACAATTATGGAACCAGTTGTTCTTTACATATCACTGGCTGAAGCAAGCCAACTATTTTTAAGGCAGCAAGTCCAAAAGTTTAAATTAAAAGAGGATACACAATGTAGTAGAAATCATTTTGGTGAGAGGTAATTCCTGTTTTTAGTACCTTCAATCAGTGGTGTATGTATCTTCTATAATTAATGGCAAAATCTCCCTTACAAGCAGTTTCCAGATGCCTTGCTGAAACTATAGCTAATCAGTCTCTGATTCATCAAGTGTTCAGGAATGCTCTCCTAATAGGCACACTTGCTGGCTCCCTGCAAAAGAAATATTACTACCCACTCCACTGCCATAAAAAACATTTCAAACATGTTTAATCTCTTTCAGGGCCAGTTGCAGACATACATTATCCCCTAGCCAGGTTCCATCTAACTTAAAAACATCCAAACATGAACTTAACATCAACCCATGATCTAATGTGATGAGTTTACCAAGGTCTCCAACAATCTAAATCACGTGCCAAGGGAAATACAATGAACAGGCCACTCCAGAGAGAGAAGACTCACTTCATACCTGTCAGTGGCAATCTGTTCTTCTGCAGTCCTAGACAGAAGAAAGCTTTATTAAGTGGGAGAATTTGCTTCTCCCTTAAATTAATAGAAATCATATTGCTATTTTATGTAGCTCATTTTTATGAATGTTCTACTTCATTCCAGAAAGAATTTAAGGTAGTTACTAATATCCTGGTTTGGGGGAGAACATAAAAACTATTTCTGGAAATTTCTGTCAGGCTAAGTTCTCCCTTATATCCACTGAAGGACTGGAGATTCACACTTTTCCCTCAGAATTTCTTTATCATGTATTCCAAAAATGGATTGTGTAATAATTACCTCACCCTCTAGTGATGTTATGAAAGCCTGCCCTTCCTGCTGATTCACAGTAAGTGGCAGGCTCACACAGTGAATGCTTTCAGTATGAGCGCTCAGAACTTAACAGTGACAGAGGTATGTCATGGGTTGTCATGTATGCCCTGAAAGTTCAAAACACAGGAGGTGCAAAGAAAAATAGTACTAAGAGAATTATCTAACTGATTCTGAATTTCCAATTGACTTTGCAGAAGGACATCTTTGTGTGACACCCTTAGTTTACGGACTTATGAAACCAGCTCAGTGGAACTCAGGGAACTTGACTGGTCTCCAGTCAAGACATTGTTAAGGGCGTCATTCATTGCATTATATACAACATCCTGTTTATTTCTTTCTGTGTTTTGTGTTGTGAATACTTGTGCTTCTCCTACGAAGGTGATTTGATTTTAAGTCATGGTCTCTATAAACTGAATAATTAATCAAGATTCATACTTTGCCCTGGCAGGTAGAAAACTTAAATACAAAAGTAAGGCCCAAACACATCACATGACTATAACTACTCGATGATTTACGTTTGTTCTTTCTTGACTCCATTTAAGTCCATGTCTTTTCTTTTTCCCCTTTCATTTGCCACCTATTTCTAAATTATTTTGTATTCTTGTAGTTTACATAATAACTATATGTCATCTTGAATCTTTTTGGTAACAAACTGGGGTTCAAATAAGTAAAATTAACAGTATGTTTCCAGGACTTTTGAAAATTAGTAGCCCAATTCAATATATATCCTATTCTGTACAGCAGCTCTGGGAAAACCAAAAAGAAAAACACTGTCATGAACAGTCCAGTAAAATCAGCTTGAGTAGATTAACCATGAGAATTTCAGAATCTCATGCAATCCATGTTTCAAGTTCACTTATTTCAATTATATTTTATAGAGCACTAGAAAACTATCTTATATCAGAAAAAACAGCATTAACAATGCATGTTTTACCACAGAGACAGGAAAATCTGTGGAAACACTAAAGTCACATCCTCAATTATAACCAGTTGCCACTAAGTTGATTCCAACTCACAGTGACCCCATGTATGTCAAAGTAGAACTATTCTCCATAGGGTTTGCAATGACTGATATTTCAGAAGCAGATCACCAGTCTTTTCTTCTGAGGCACCTCTGGTAGAGTCCAACCGCTAATCTTTTGGTTAGCAGCTGAGTGCATTACCCATTTGAGCCACCCAATTATAACAAGATTGTATTTAGCCCCTACCCAGTTCTCGGCAACTACCATTTCAACATAAAGAAAAATGAGCTACAGGGAAAAAAAAGAAAACTTTAATCCCATCCTTACCCTCACTCCTTTTCAACTAGTTTATTATAAATTATTTTGGATTATAAATCCAAAATCACCTATTTAACTCAGCAGAAATGTACTACATTTTCATCTGATTACATCTAAGTTATATCATGTTATAGTGGTTTGGTTTTTGCAAGAGGTTTACCACTGATTAGTTGAATAGAAGATAAATTGAAGAACTTCTTTTCTTTCTCCCTATGTATGTCTCCCCTTGAATCATGAGAAAAAAAATCTCTTGCTGTGTAAAATTTGAATTCTTCACCATATTTAACCTTCTGACCATCAACTCCATTTATTCAACTAGACTGTGGTTTCCTACAAAAGAGTTACATACTTTTGGCATGATATTAATTCTAGATCATTAAATTTAGAGCTTTGTTTCAACTTTGAGCAAAAGCTTTTTACTGCCTCCACTTCCATGTAAATTAATATTAATTATTTTGGTAAGCTTGATTCTGATTCTTCTTATTTTTCACAATTCAACATTTGTGACCTCCTTTTGTACTCCTTATTTTCACAGTTTGATTTTTTTTATAGAAAAGTCCTAGGGGCAGGGAACCATGACTTGTCCCAGCTCTTCCATTAACATTCACCAAGAAAAAGTACCAATAAGAGGCTTTCAAACACTGACTGGGTTTCACATGTTCCCAAAGATTTTCCCCAGAGCCAGTATGTGAATCCAAGTAAGTCCAACAGCTCAGCTTTGACAGTTTCTTTCAGACTCAGCCTTTCCCACATAGTACACCCAATCACCTGATTGGTTTGCATAATACAAGAAAGGTAACCTCAATTCCTTCTTGAGGTGACCTCACAATTTCCCTTGAAATACTGAAGACCCAGATACCCAGTCATATGTGCCAAAGCAATTACAGAAGGGATTTATTTATTAAACATTAATCCCCTTGTCATGCAGAGTACCTACAAAATCCCTGATGCACTTTTTCACTGAAACTTTACTGGAAACAAATTTTTCTAAGTCTCCAAAGACCTTTCCCCTTCAAATTCGATAGGGCTTTCTCAAGTTTTCAATCTCCTTTGACCTCTATGCTTCATTTAGCACTGCTGAAATTCTCTCCTCGCATGGTTTCCCCGGGTGTTCTCTGCATTCTTCTACCATCTCTTTGTCTCATTTGCTGACTGTTACTTTTATTTTTATTTATTTATTTTTTTATTTTTTGTCTTCCTATACCCCCTTAGCTGGCAACAGCGCCTAAGGCTCAAAATTCAGTTTTCTGCATCTCTGCCTCACCATTCACCACCATGAAGCATACATCACATGCGTTACAGAACTGTCATCTTGCACAAACGCCTCAGAAATCAGTGTTCAAGACTTGACCCTCAAGGTGTGATTCCCCTCTCCAGTTACTCACTGGTTATCTCAGGCTATGACCCTTGACATCTGAAATGCAACCTCTCAAAAACTGAGCTCATTTTCTTTCCAACCTAGCAGACTTCACCAACACTCTCACGAAACCCTCATTACTTTTTACCTCTATTGAAAAACAGCCCCCTCCCATTCTCTGACCTCTAGCTCTAACACTCCAATCCTTCCTAGATATCACTGCCTAAATAATTATCAATTCCCATTATTTTCAGCACATTGCTGGTACTCAAGAACCTATGGTACTTTCCTACTGTTTAACTGTACTAAATCAATAATCTGCCATGAGGCCTTCCACCAAACTCATTACAAATTATCCATGGCCATGGCAGCTCCATCTCAAACAAGTCATTGTGTTTGGCATCCACCGGGCATAACTTTTTTATTGTCATTTCCAAATTGTGTCCTAGCACATACCTTTCCTCCCACTTGAAATGCCATCCTCACTCTGTCTGCCAATTTATGTTTCTCTCTTCCTTCATGATCCAGTTCAAAATTCAGCTCCTCCAAGAAAGAAGACTTATTCAGTTAGTTCAGTATCTATAGCACTACTCTCTAAAATACTCAATACCTACATATTCAATATATACTGTTTTTCTTTTTACTTACTGATATCTTACTTGGAAAGTGTTCTCAACTTGTACCATATGTACATGTTATTGCTCTCCCTTACTAGAATATAAAAATCCTGGGAACAGGGAATTTCTCTTATATAAGTTCATTTTAGTAGTGTATACAGTACCAGTGGGTATCAACTAACTACTTTTTAATTAATAAAGTAGCTGGCATGACTGATCAGAGCCATAATTCTATACTCAAATCCTATAAGAAACAATATATATCCAACACATATTTCAACCAAAAGCCAAAGAGACTCCACTTCCTTCAATAAAAATGTTTAAATTATTCCATTATAGACCCTTTATCTTTTTATATAATTCATTTTATTTTTGTTGTTGTTGAGAATATACACAGCAGAACATACACCAATTCAACAATTCCTACATGTACAATTCAGTGAAAATGATCATAGTCTTCTAGCTATGCAAATATTCTGACCCTGTTTTTCCAAACCGTTCCTCCCCATTAACATAAACTCACTGCCCCCTAAGGTTCCTATCAAATCTTTGGAGTTGCTGTTGTCAGTTTGATCCCATATAGATAGATATTAAAAAAGCACAATGCAGAAGGTAGATATTCTTTACTAGTTAAGCTAAACTATTATTGGCTTCAAGAAGACTTCAGAGGATATTTTTCATTTAGGTTTAAAGATTATCTGAGGGCAACAGCTTCAGGGGTTCATCCAGCCTCCATGGCTCCAGAAAGTCCAGAGTCCATGAGATTTTGAAATTCTGTTCTCCATTTTTCCCCTTTTGATGAAGATTCTTCTACAGAATCTTTAATCAGAATGTTCAGTAGTAGTATCCAAGCACCATCCAGTTCTTCTTGTCTCATGGCAAAGGGGGCAGTTGTTCATGGAGGCAATTAGCCACACATTCCATTTCTTCCTCCTATTCCTGGCTCTCTTTCTTCCTCTGTTGCTCCAGGCAAATAGAGACCAATTATTATAGCTTGGATGGCCATTTGCAAGCTTTTAAGACCCCAGGCACTAAACAATAAACTAGGTGTTAGAACAGAAGCACTAAACACAGTATTAGGTCAATTAACTGGGATGTCCCATAAAACCATAACCTTAAAACTCCAAACTAAGAAACCATGGTTGTACATAAGTAGCCTCAGCAGCTTCTGTCTCTCTCTTTTTTTTTTTTGGCTGTTGTAAATATATCTATCATTCAACTTTTGCCAATTCAACTTTTAACAGGTATACAACTTACTGACAGCAATTACAGTACATTAATCAGCTGTGCAATCCTACCCTTAATCAATGCAATTTTTCAACAC
>NW_004444044.1:3498432-3581860 GCF_000243295.1 Trichechus manatus latirostris
AGGTCATACAATATCTGTCCTTTTGTGACTGACTTATCTCACTCAACATGTCTTCAAGCTCTATCCATATTGTAGCCTGTATCAAGACTTCATTTCTTACTGGCTGAGCTTTATTTTCTTTCCATATTTCCCTCTTAGCTTGTCCACCTGCTGGAAGGAAAGGGAATAATTTCTTACCTAACCTAATTACTTACTCCTGCTTGTATTGGAATTCCAACTCCCCTACCTGCTTTGCTCAGAGCTACTAAAGGCATAACAAAACAGATTCCCAAGGTCAGCCCAGAACTCAGCCTAAGTTCCTAAAGTCTGAGAACTTAGAATAGGAGTCCACCAGTCATCCTAAAAGTCAAGAAACTTGCTTGGCTTTCACTGAAAGACATAAAGATCAAATATATTTTGAGGTTAATCATACAAAGGACAAAGAAAGAAAATTAGAATTGACTTTCTCCTACTCATAGGATGGAGTCAGGAAAAAAGCACAGAGCTCTGCGTATCAGTTCCACGGAGATTTTTTAAATTGGATAAATAACTGAATTTCACCAGATGTCTTTAGTGAAGACACTGGCCTGATGGCTCAAGATGCCCTTGAAAGTCATTCCAACACCCTTCCCTGCATCGACTCTCCTTGCTTTCCGGCAAAACCATCAACAGCTGCATGTACTTGCTCTCTCCATCAAAAAGCAGGGCCTCTGACATTTTCAGGAACTCTCCCTGAAAGAAAAGCATTTAAAGAACACAGGCCTGAATTAATCTGGCTCTTCCACTCATGGCTCACAAGTAGGGCACCATGCAAAACAGAATCAATTCAAGTAAGAGGCCATTTTGCATGCCGCTTCTTATTGGCATATTCCCACAGACTGCCCAAACCAAGAGACGTTAATACGCTATCGGTAAATATTAAAAAGTCAATGGATATAAACAGTTGCTAAATGCACTTTGGCAGATACAAAAGTGGAAGGTGTCAAAACAAGGCAACATATTAGTTCCTGAGAATTTTGTCACAATCGGTCACAGATGATATGAGGTCATGATAAGAGCTTGACTTAAGATGAAAAACATGCTGCGAGTCATTTATTCACACTGAATCTTGGTGCTATTTACTAAATAGAAAATACTTTGTTTTGACCCATATTCCACAGTAGGCTGCAGGGCAAAAGAAAATTTAAATATTTTGTTATTTCTTCTGTGTTGAAAGTAATCTGTGGATTACAATCAAAACTATCAGAACCAAAAATTTTAATTTTGAACTTTCGTAAAGAGTCCCAGCATAAATACAGCATCCATGAGACTTTTCTATCAATAAGGGGAAAGCACTAGCACAACAACACAAGATGTAGCTGATGAAAGCAAACTTTTGACTCAAGATATAAAGGTCATACTGTCCACTGAAGATGTAAAGATAATCACTGCCAAGGGCATAAGTATGAAAGGTCAAATGCCAGTTGGTATTACTAATGTAAATATAATCTAATAAATGAAAGACTGAATGACACTCAAAAAGCCTATAAAACACAGGACAATCCAATTGCTTCTCCAAAAAGAATGGTTAACATTATCAGAATGTATGTGTCCTACAACTTACATATTTTCCACCCTTTGTATTTCCAGTTACTGTAGAGTGAGAAATAATATTTTTATCAATTTTTATAAAAATGCACAATTGTATTTCCTTTCATTTAGTTTTAATTTTTATACATTGAAGGTCTGATTTCCTTCCCACTGGATACAACTTATTTCCTGTTCTTTCTACAGTGAACTGTGGTATGGTTTTGTGCAATGTATACTGGCAACATGCTGTAATATGTACTGGTAACTTGTCTAGAAATACTACTACCACCCATTCTTCTGAGGACAGACACATCTAATTAGAGGGCTGTAATCAATCCAGACAATCTGCCTTCATACTACCCAGGTTAAGAGCATGAACTTCGTGTCAAATAGACCCAGCTCAAATCTTGGCTCTGCTATTTACTAGCTGCCTACTTTGAGAAGTTACTGTTACTTAACCCTCACCAAGAGCCAATTAAAATAAAAAAGCTCCTGATAATAATAAAAATAATAATAATGCTTACCTCACAGTGTTCTTAGGAAGATCTAAGGAGAGAATGAATAAAATGCACAACACAGCCCTGAGCACATAATAAATCCTGCCTAATTTTGAGGTATATTAATATGGGTTATGTGATGGTTAAGGCTGTGTGTCAACCTGGCTGGGCCGTGATTCTCAGTGGTTTGGCAGTTATGTAATGAGGTAGCTCGGCAGTTACGTAATGATGTAGTTCAACAGTTACATAATGATGCAATTATCTTTCATTTTGTGATGTAATATACAATCACCTCCATAATGTGATCTGATGTGATCAGCCAATCAGTTGTAAGAGGAGTTTCCTCAGGGGTGTGGCCTGTATCCAATATATATGGATGTTCTGGCAAAGCTCACTGGCTTTTGCTCGCTCTGGATCCTGCATCTGGCTCATCATCATCTGATGTCTGGTTCTTGGGACTTGAGCCAGTGGCCTACCATATTGCCTGCTGATCTTGGATTCATCAGCCCCTGCAGCTACATGAGTCAGGAGGAGCCTCCAGCCTGACCCCTGCCCCACAGACTTGGGACTTGCCAGCCTCTACAACCATGTGAGCCATTTCCTTGAGATAAATGTCTCTCTCTATATATATACATATAGACAGATAGATACAGATATATATATGTAGAGAGAGAGAAATGCATATATATATATACTTCACTAGTTTTGCTTCTCTAGATAACCCAGCCTAAGACAGGTTAGGATAACAGCTCTACCATTTACTCACAACTTTAAATTTTCTCATTTGTAAAGTGGAAAAAATAGCACTAAGTGTACAAGATTGTTGTAAAGATTAACTGAGACAATATCAATGAAAATAATCTTTAACGGTATAGCTATACAAAAACATAAGGTAATATTATTCTATCCAGCTTAATAAGGTGGGTGGTTTCTGAATTTTATAACTGTTTTAGTCATCTAGTGCTGCTATAACAGAAACACCACAAGTTGATGGTTTTAACGAAGAGAAGTTTATTTCCTCACAGTTAAAGTAGGCTAAAAGTCCCAATTCAGGGTGTCAGCTCCAGGGGAAGACTTTTTCTCTCCGTCGGCCTTCTTCTCTTCAGTGTTCCCCCGGACTAGGAGTTTCTTTGTGCAGGGACCCCGGTCCAAAGGACGCACTCTGCTCCTGGCACTGCTTTGTTGATGGTATGAGGTCCCCAACTCTCTGCTTGCTTCCGTTTCCTTTTATCTCTTGTAAGGTAGAAGGTGGTATAGGCCACACCCTAGGGAAACTCCCTTTACACTGGGATCAGGGATGTGACCTGGGTAAGGGTGGTGTTACAATCCCACCCTAATCCTCTTTAACATAAAATTACAATCACAAAATGGAGTCCAACCACACAATTCTGGGAACCATGGCCAGGCAAATTGATACACACATTTTGGTGGGACATAATTCAAACCATGACAATAACCAAAGACAAATCTGACTTTACACAAAATTAAAGAAACTGCTTATTATGTTTCCAGTTTGATTGGGTGTTATCTGTGTTTCAATACACCACCAGCAGAGACACACATGCTAGGGGAGAATTATGAAGTCTCCGATGCAAGTGATCTTTTGACAACACAACGCAAAGCATTTACCAACTTGTAATTAGAAAAACATTGTCTTTTGCATCACTGCTTTCCAATGTTTGGTCTTCCACATGAAGTGCTTTTATAAAACACTTCTGAGCACCACCCTAAGTAAAGTAATCAAAAGTTCTGCAAGTGAGGTCCAGAAACCTTTTTTTTTTTTTTTTTAATTTACTGTGGTAAAATATAGATTACATAAATTTGCCATTTTAACTATTTTTAAGTATACAATCCAGTGACATAAATTACATCCAAAATGTACAACTATCTATTTCCAAAACTTTTTCATCCCTCAAACTAGAAATCTGAATTTTTAGCAAGACCTCCAAGTGAGTCTGATGCCCACTCAAGTTTAAGAATTGCTGCTTCAAAGTTTTGTTGCTAGGGAGGGCTATGAAAAGTCATAGACATAGCTAGCAATTGTTACTATGGAAAACTGCTTACCAGAAAACAAAGAATGAAATAGAATCCTAACACACACACTCAATTTTTATCTGATAAACATAAATTTTAAAATAAACAGAAAAGAAAAGGTTCAAATATCAAGATTTAACATTTCCCCCATACAGGTCTTTTCAATGACATGGAGAAATACAAGAATAGTTTTACAATTGTTCTTTTTTTTAATTGTTATAAATAAATATGTAACAAAGTCCCTGAATAATGCAAACAGTTAACGTGCTTGGTCACTAACCAGAAGGCTGGAAGTTCGAGTTCACCCAGAGGCACCTCAGAAGAAAGGCCTGGAGATCTACTTCTGAAACATTAGCCATTGAAAACACTATAGAGCACAGTTCTACTCTGACACAAGTGGGGTCACCATGAGCCGATGGCAACTGGTGTGTGTGTGTGTAACAAAACATTTCAATAATTTTTACATGTACTACTCAGTGATATAAACTACATTCATCATGTTGTGCAAACATCACCACTATCCATTTTCAAATTTTTCCCATCAACCTTAACAGAAGTTCAGCGCTCTCTAAGCAATGACTCTCTCTTTCCCCATCCCTCCCACCCCTGGTAGCCACTGATAAACTTTGCAACTGGTCATTATTAAGTAGTCAGGTTTCTCTAGTGCTCTAAACATTGACTTCACTTCCCTCAACACTTGCTCACTTTCCTTTGCCTGTCAGATGAACAGGAGGGGAAAATCAGAACATTTCTAAGTGCCAATGCTTCATCAAGCATCAGCCTTCACTGAACTTGCCTGGAAATACTATCACCCATTTTCTGAGGCTAGACACGGTTATCGAGAGGATTGTAATTAATACAGGCACTCTGTCTTCCTACTACTTAGGTTAGTATGTGTGGGGTATCCCCACACAGAACACCACTGATAGCACTCACAGACACACCAGTTCTTTCAACCCAGAAGATTACCAAGAGCCAGGATGGGTTCACAAAGAACATGTCATACCAAGAAATCATTTCCTTTCTTGGTTAAAAGACTGTATCATATATCTTGAGCTAAGTAAAATATCTAACCCTGTCTCATGACTAACTTGTAGATAATGTGGAGAAAAGTATCTTAGATAGTGGTACTTTTACTCTATGTTGATTCCTTAAGGTAGTACTTAAGGCTTTTGCTCATCATGGAACACACAGAGAATGATATTTGTATGTCACACAGAGAAGGCTGCTTGACACCTGAGTCCACTGAGGCACTGCCCAGCTACCCAAGAGCTGGGGAGATAAAAGTCTCAGCACATCTGAAATCTACTGCTACAGGGCACAGTCGGGAAGTTCTCCCTAAGAATCGTAGTCCATCCCTAAACAATGGCACAATCCAATTCCCCATTGAGGGCACCAGTCTGATAGCTATCAGTGAGAGAGACAGGTGGACAGGTAGTTAGCCAAAGTAACTAAATCAGGGAAAGCCAGAAAACTAGAGTTGATTAGGGGGCAATATTCAAATGGAAACAGGAATCAAAACCCAACGTATCAGAATACAGACATATACCAGAAAAGAATGGGGAGCTAAAGGACTGGTGGAAGCAAAGGGTAGAAGCCAGTAAGGTTTCCAAGACCAAGGCACACAGGTAAGTCATCATTCTAGTTTAAATACAAAGGTTCAGGCAGACATAAAGACAAATAGAGTTGACTGGTGAACCAAGATCAGCTTGGAAAAGTAATGCACTGTTCTATTTGACACTGTTAGCAATGAATTCAAGGAAGATAAACTATACAGAATGTAGCTTACAAAATCATCAACTCATCCAAAGCTGAGAGATGTTATACTTTTCATCTTATTTTCCAGGGCTATTATGTGGAAGAAAAATTAATTGTATTAACAGGGTTACAACTAAGACCAAAGGGTCAAAATCACAGGAAGGTTGAGTCTGATTCAATATAATGAAGGCAATTTTAGTAATTAGAACGTTCCACAAATGTAATGGACCACAGTGCAAAGCAATGAGCTCTCTGGCCCCGGGACTATGAATTATGATCAGTCAGAAAAATCACAGCAAGAATTTCTGCTTTGATGGGAGATAGAATAGCTGACTCTTAAAGTCCCTTTGTGCCAACTTCTATGAAACATACTTCGGGTAGAAACCAAGTTTTTCTACCATTAAAGGAGTAGTAATGAATCTGGCCAAGACTATAACATCTAAAATGATCCCAGTCTAAATTACAAGTAGAAGCCCTTTATTTCCATTCTGGGAAATATAACTGATAGAGGCTTATTTTTACCTATGACATCATACTACTACTAGCATTACTCCTATTACCCTTATCACCCTGGGTTAAGTTTCCAACGGAAGTTTATAGAGTTTAGAAGTCAAGACAAAAGAAAAAAAAATGACTCTATTCCTGAAAGCTAAACTGCTGAGAAAATTCTAAGAGGAACGTTCATTCTCCTCATTTAGCATGAGGAAGGAAAAGGAGGAGGGATCTGCAGCACGAGGACTATAAAAAGCTCATCATCTAGCACTTGTTTCTGAAAGGATGACACCCTTGACCGGCCTGGGATCAGCTTACATTAAACTCTGCAGGGAAGTTCCCTAGGACCTGGAAGGCATGCAAAACCAGTGGAAATTTTGTAGAAGAAAAGTAATCAGTCTCATATCCAATCTGATTTGGTCTCCCGTTTCTGCAAATAGCAATAATTCTTAATGGACCCAATTTGGCAATCTCCAGCAGTGAGTCTTAAGGAAAGAAAGTGGGAGTCATATAGCAATAATGTTGACTCAAAAGCCACTCCCCTGACAGCCTAACATTTCCTTCCCTGGAAATTAGGGTAATGAGGCTATGGACTTACATGTATGAGAGAAGAGTGGCCTTCACACCTGATCTTGCCAAAACTCTGCTGGCTTCCCATCCATAAAGGCCAAGACATTCAAAGCACTTGAGGCAGGACTAGTCAGGCCCTGTGTGACTCTGATAACAAGAACAAGAAGCTCCCACTATGAGTTAAATAACAGGACTGCACACATTTGACCTGTTGCAGACGCTTTGCACCCGGATTGTTCTCCTATTGCAGGAGACATTGCCATAAAAGAGCACACCAAGATGGAAATGGGGTTTTCATTAAAATATCTCCTAAGACAATGAAAGAGAAATGAGGATCAGGGAAGGATCAGAGAAAGGAATGGAAGTTGTAATGATATTAAAGAAATGGACCATAGATTTAAATATAAGATGTAAAACTATAAAACTTTTAGAAGGTGACACAGGAGAAAATCTGGGGTTTAGTGAAGCTCTCTTAGCCATGACACATGAAGTAGGATCCATAAAAGAAAAAGATTTATAAACTAGACTCCATCAAAATGTAAAACTTTTGCTCTTAAAACCCACTGCCATTGAGTAGATTCCAACCCATAGCTACCCTATAGGACAGAGTAAAACTGCCCCATAAGGTTTCCAAGACTGTAATCTTTATACAAGCAGACTGCCACATCTTTCTCCTGCTAACTTTTTGGTTAGCAGCCAAGTACTTAACTATTGTGCCACCAGGGCTCTGCAAAAGACCTGGTTAAGTGGATGAAATGACAAGCTACAGACTGGGAGAAAATATGTGCAAGTCACGTATCTGACAAAAGACTCATATAGATAATAAACAGAACTCTCAAAACTCTAAAGTAAAATATATATATCCAATCAGAAAATAGGCAAAAAACATGAAGAGATATTTTACCAAAGAGGATATTCAGATGGCATATAAGCATATGAAAAGATATTCAGATCATTAGCCGTTAGGGAAACGCAAATTAAGACCATGGCAACCTATTAAAACAAAAAAAACCAAACTCGCTGCCATCAAGTCACTTCTGACTCATAGCGACCCTAAAGGACAGAGTAAAACTGCCCCATACAGTTTCCAAGGAGCAGTGGGTAGATTCAAACTGCAGACCTTTTGGTTAGCAGCTGAGCTCTTAACTACTGCACCACCAGGGCTCCATGGCAACCTAATACTACGTACCTATTAGAACAGCTAAAATAAAAAAATAGTGAAAATACAGAGAAACTGAGTCTGTCACACATTGCTGGTGGGAATGTAAAATGGTACAGCCACTCTCAAAAATCGACAGGCAGATTCTTAAGAAACTAAAACATACGTTTACCATATGACCTAGGAATGCACTCCAGGGCATTTATCCCAGAGAAACAAATTTTTATTTCCACACAAAAATCTGTACATGATTGTTTATAACAGTTTTTATTTGCCAAACTAGAAACAACTAAAATGTTCCTCATTAGGTGAATGGTTAAACAAACTGATGAATCCATACTATGGAATACTACTCAGCAATAAAAAGGAATTATTATTATTATTATTATCAATGATCCACTCCAAAAATCACTGCTATTCGGTCAATTCCAACTCATAGCAATGCTATAGGACAGAGTAGAACTGCCCCATAGATTTTCCAAGGCTGTAAATCTTTACAGAAGCGGGCTGCCACATCTTTCTCTCACAGAGTGGCTGGTGGGTTGAAATCAGTGACCTTTCGGTTAGCAGTTGAGCACTTTAACCACTGCGCCACTAGCCACCGCCCCCCCCGCAACTGGATGGATCTCAAGAGCATTATGCTAAGATAGGAAAAAAAAAAAAAAGCCAATCTAAAAGGGTTACATACTGTATGATTTCATGTATATAACACTTTTGTTTATTGTTGTAGTTTAAGTGAAAGTTTACATTTCAAGTTAGTCTCCTATACAAAAATTTATACATACATTGTTATGTGACCCTAATTACTCTCCCTATTCTGTGACAGCACACTCCTTTCCACCCTTGACTTCCCATGTTCATTCAACCAGCTCCTAACCCTCTCTGCCTTCTCATCTCACCTCCGGACAGAAGCTGCCCGTTTAGTCTCATGTATCTACTTGAGCTAAGAAGCACACTCTTCACGAGTATCATTTTATGTCCCACAGTCCAGTTCAATCTTTGTCTGAAGAGCTGGCCTCGGAAACTGTTTTAGTTCTGGGGTGACAAAGAGTCCAGGGGCCATGATCTCCAGGGTTCCTCCAGTCTCAGTCAGACCATTAAGTCTGGTCTTTTTTCTAGAATTTGAGTTCTGCACCCCACCTTTCTCCTGCTCCATCAGGGACTCTCTGTTGTGTTCCCTGTCAGGACGTTCATTGGTGGTAGCCAGGCACCATCTAGTTCTTCCGGTCTCAGGCTGATGAAGTCTATGGTCTATGTGGCCCTTTCTGTCTCTTGGGCTAATACTTTCCTTGTGTCGTTGGTGTTCTTCACTCTCCTTTACTCCAGGTGGTTTGGACCAATTGATGCATCTTAGATGGCCACTTGCAAGCTTTTAAGACCCCAGATGCCACTCACCAAAGTAGGAGGCAGAACATTTTCTTAATAAGCTTTGTTATGCCAATTGATCTAGCTGTCCCCTGAAAGCATGGTTCCCAGACCCCTATCCCTGCTACTCTGTCCCTCAAAGTTCATGTATATAACATTCTTGAAATGACAAAATTAAAAAAATGGAAATCAGATTAGTAGTTACCAGGAGTTAGAGACAGTGGGGAGCAAGAAGGTGTAACTATAAAGAAGTAGCACCAGGGAGATCTTTGTGGTAATGGAACTATTCTGTTATCTTGATTGTGGTGCTGTTTACACAAATCTACATGTTTATACAATGACATGGAACTATACTCACACATTGTACCAATGTCAATTTCCTGATTTTTATACTATAATTATATAAGATGTAACCACTGGTTACACTTTACTATCTTTTTAATTCCTATCAATCTATAATTATAACAAAATAAAAACTAAAAAAAAATTATGCCAGTTAGCACCATCACAGGATTATTCCAGAATAATTGTAGCCATACAGATGCTGCTTCTTAGACCACTGGTTTCCACATTCTCTCCCCTTGCACAGGTCCCTTATCTGCACTTAAGAGCATACTTGTTCTCTAATTGTCTTGGAAACTTTAGTTGCATCACATATGCTTTTCACTTTGCTATTCTAGCATCTCAGTTTCAGGGGAGTTTGGCAACCACATCTTCAGGGATTTGACAGAGATAAATCATTACCCTCAACCTCATTTAGAAGCATGGTTTCAGAAAGATGGATGGAAAAAATCTTTCCACTAGTCTAAAGTTCTCATGTTGGTGAAAGATGGTTACTGCTGTGGTAAGCTCAAGTTATTATGTAGGAATTAGGAAGCCGCAGCCCAATATAGGAAGGAAATGTGGTATAGTAGAAAAAGCACTTGTGTGAGCACTAGAGACCTAAGTTGACCGTTTGTACCTTGGCCAAGTCACTGTTCCTTAGCTCTCTCATCTGTTAAATGCAGAGGTTTAATAGATAATCTGTGATATGTCTGTCCACTATAAAATATCACTGCTTTCAAACACTGAGAGAATGAAGAGCTAATTATCTGAGAAAAATCTTGTTACCATGAACTCTTGAAAGGCAGAAAACCAGTTCTGGAATGTGCTCTCCATTTACCCATCACTCCTTGTCATCATCATTTTTAAAGAAAATTATGACGGCCACTTTGAATAGTCCCATATAAAAGGGAAACTTTTCAGCAAGTATTGTAGAAAGAAAGTGACAAATCTTTCCAAGACACCATGCCAACTACATCTCCAATTTAAATGACCTTTTACTCAAGACAAAATTGTTCTTTAGGGGGGAGGAGGGTTGGAATGGCTTCTGTTATTTGGACTTATCTTCCCTGTTCATTTGATTCATTCATATATCCACTCTTGTGACAGCTCAGAGTGACTCAGAAAAGGGTGTACTGCCATTGGCAACAATTAAAGCTAAAGACATTTCCTAGGCCTGTATCCTTTGGGTTCACTCCTGCTGCTGCAGTGAAAGAATTTAAAAGATTTTTTTTTTTTCAATCAAGGAAGGAATCAAAAGATCCTAGGCTTGTGAATGAGCTGGGGACATTTCTCCAAAGAAATCAATGAAGGACAATAAAGAGTCTTTTGGCACTAAGTGGACCTTTTAGAATAAAAACAGAATCTCCAGTAACCTACTTCGGGGTTTTTGTTTTATTTTGTGTTTATTTCCTCTCTGCTTTATTTGTGACTATCTGGGAACAGTTCTTTTCTGGCAGCTATTTTATCTAATTTTATATGACCTAAACCAACAGAATAAGAGAATATGAAAGCTGGAAGACAATTTAGAGGTTGCCTATACCAACCCTTCATTCCACAGCTCAGTAAACTGAAGCCCCAAAACATTAAATGGAGTGTCCAGTGTCAAGGAGCGGGTAAGTGGCACAGTGGACTAGAACTCCACTTCCAGAGTGCCAGCCCAGTTCTCTCTCTGCTCTACCATGGGACCATCCTCATCCCTTCCGGGTTGGGAAAAAATTCTATAAAACTTGCTTAATCAGAGCCTCAAACACCTCCAAAGCTACTAACTGCATTTGGGAATTTAACTTCTGACACCTGAAGTATTCAGAAATAATTTCTTTAGTAAGCCTCTATCCTTGTCAAACTGTTTTCATGCTTCATGTGTGATTCTATACGAATACACTCAAAACACAGTTTGCCCCATTTTTACTGGGCAATCTTATATACCACATATCTACTGAAAACCTGTGCCAGTCACAAGGCTAAGCAATTTATATTGATTATGTTATTTAATCATCACAACCACCCCATGAGTTAGGTAGTATTACTCTCATTTCTCAGACGTGGAAACTGAGACTTAAAGAAGTTAGTAAACATGTGCAAGGCCACGTATCTAACCCACATTAATCTGATACCAGCATCCCAGGCTTAACCAATATGCTTCTCTGAGGTACAGACTTCTTAATTACTTAGTTATTCATTTTTATGCTAATTTTTATTTATTAATATACATTTCTCAATCCAATATTCAGCTTATCGTGCAAAAGTATGCTACTATTAATTACTGAAACAATGTACATTACCTTGTCAGGAAACATAACAAGAACAATGTAATTAGACTGAATCCACTCTGTGGACTGAAACCAATTATGAACCAAACTACATGAGCTCAATAGAAATATCCAGTCACTTGATATTTGCCCCACTGCAAGAATCAGAATAGTTAGGAATGTTCTCATACATATGCTAGCAATCTTATTCTTTTTCTGCATCTATGCTCATCCCCCATTATTTTTCATTTCTACCTTTAAGGATTTCAAATCACTTGCACATGAACTGGTTGCACTGTACCTACAATAGAGAAGAAGGAGATGAGTACCTTTATCTGATCAGTCACATATGTAAAGTCAGAATAACACAGTGAGCAATCTACTTACCAACTGCATGCCTTGGGTGAGTTACTCATCTCTCTATATTTCTTCATCTATAAAATGGAGCTAATAACTATACCTACATCATAGGGTTATTGTCATGGATTGAATTGTGTCCCCCAAAAAATATGTGTATCAATTTGGCTAGGCCACGATTCCCAGTGTTGTGTGGTTGTCCTCCATTTTGTGATTGTAATTTTACATTAAAGAGGATTAGGGTGGGATTCTAACACCACCCTAACCCAGGTCACATCCCTGATCCAATGAAAAGGGAGTTTCCCTGGGATGTGGCCTGCACCATCTTTTATCTCTTCTAAGAGATAAAAGGAAACGGAAGCAAGTGGAGAATCGGGGACCTCAAATCATCAAGAAAGCAGTGCTGGGAGCAGAGAGCATCCTTTGGCCCAGGGTCCCTGCGCAGAGAAGCTCCTAGTCCAGGGGAACACCGAAGAGAAGAAGGCAGACAGAGAGAAAAAGCCTTCCCCCGGAGCTGACACCCTGAATTGGGACTTTTAGCCTACTTTGACTGTGAGGAAATAAACTTTTCTTCGTTAAAACCATCCACTTGTGGTATTTCTGTTACAGCAGCACTAGATGACTAAGACAGTTATTACAAGTATTAAGTCAGCTGATACTTAAATCAAGCACTCAGAACAGTACTCAGTAAAAAGAACGTTACCTAGTCTTATTGTGTTGAGGGTAGAAATGGAGGTTATTATTATTAGGATAACTACAAAATGGGAGTGACCTCATTTGCATAATTGATCATGGTATTTAGGAATGCCAAAAAGAATAGTTACATATTAACTATTCTAAACTAAAATTATTACCCTTGGCTGCAGTCTCCAACTTGTTCATACCAATCTTGGTATCACTACATCTGATTCACCCTTGTGGATTTCTCTGAGACCTCATTTTACAAGGCCATAAAATCCACTAAACCAGTTTTAATGCTTTCCTATGGCTATGAAAAATTATCAGCAACACCGTCTTTAAAAATTTTATGAAGTCACTCATGGTTTACAACGTGCAACTCTGTAGACTGAAGCTTTAGCACATGCAGAAGCCAACCCAGCTTTCTTTTAAAGAAAATTCTGGCTTGCCTGCAGGTATCCCTATAATCTGAAGTGAAGGAAGTACATGCTCATTAGAGTCAGGGAGATGTGTATTTGAATCCCACCACTTACCACCAATATGACTTTCTGTGAGTCATTTAACATTAGGGAGCCTCAGTTTCCTTATCTGCAGAATGAGAATAACAATGGTACATTCCTCATTGGGCTGCCGAGAGGACGAAAGATAAGGTACATAAAGTGCTTAGTATTCAACAACAACCACAACAAAGAGTCATTTTTACTAGTCGGGGAAACACTCTAAAGCAGCAACACAGAACATGAGTGCATCTACCATCTATTTCCCATCAGATGCCCAGATGAGAGAAGTGATATTTACAGAAGAACACTCTAATCTGAGTACTCAAAAAACACATCCCTGGATAAAGCAACCCGCTAAAACAGGGTATACTTGCATTTAGTTAACTAAGCTCCTTAAAGCATTATACAGCAGCTTGACAGAGTGGAGAGAACATGGGCTCTAGAATCAGACAAGGCCTGGGTCTCAACTGTACATTTACTATGACTAGCTATGTGACCTTGAACTAGCTATGTGAATCTTTGAAGCCAAGTTTCCTTATCGTTAAATGGGTATAATAATACCTTAAAATGGTTAACTGTAATAATTAAATAAGGATGTTTATGAGGGTTAAATAAAATAAGGAATGCAGACTCCCTAGAAGAGTACCTGACACATAACAGATACACAACAAAATGTCAACCCCCTTTATAACACATTTTTATGCTACTGTATAGCTATAAAATTTTGTTGAGACCATTAACTGCAATTATTCTTACTGTCTCTTACCTAAAGCCTCAAGTAAAACATTTTTTCTTAAACACAATTCTAGTAAAACCTTTACTTCACCTTAGCATGCTTTCTCTTCTCTGATAAGAGTTATATAACCGATTGTGTATCCTTTTTTGTCTTGGCTTCCAGGAAGCTCAGAGACAAATTCAATTCAATTCTAGCAACAATAATGGCCCTAGCGTTCTGCATAGTGTGTGTTTTCCCTGGTTTGACTTCTACTTTTACCCATATTTTAATATTACTAGACATCTCAAATCTTTCGTACAGTATTACAAACTATTAACTATCTAACTGATTAATTCAGCTCCAGGGGAACACACCAAAGTAATTATTATGAAAAAAAGCACCAATTTGGGATGTCCAAATCCTTACTTCTCCCGTGTCCTTGGGCAATCCATTTAACCTTTATTTATCTTTATTTTCTCCATAAAGTAGGAATGATAGTCTCTACAGAATTCTCAGAAGCATTTGTGTACACAAGTGTGGTTTGTCAAACATTATATAAAGGTTAGAGAAAAGGCAAACGGTCAAGCGAGTTAAAGGTGTGCGCAAACACAGACTGTGATGCAGCACTGAGGACCCCTGCAGGCAAACGTGGAAGATGTGCAGTAATGGGGGCCCGAAATAGTCACCATGCTAGGTGCCCTGGAAAGCTCTACCAGGACTCTGAAAAAAGAAGAGACATGACCGAAATGAACATAAACACCTCCAGAGACAATCTCAATTCAGTAAATACCTCTCAAGCCTATTTGTTGCCTGGTCTCTAATCTAAGTTGATTTGCTTAGAGGGCAGTGCTAATGGCTTGTTCCCCAATGAACCTGTGAGCTGCACCCATCACAGGATCACAGTAACAGGTTGTGGGTGGCAAGGTCCTGTAATGTGAGAATCCGACATCTCTCCTGAACTGAACACATCACATCAACTGGTACATTCAAAAGTACCCGTATACTATTAATGTAATTCACAGAGGGGGATTTAAAAAAAATTTTTTAAATTTGGGCTAGAACCTAGCAGCTCTTAAAAATAGGCAAGGTGGGCGTTTTTCCATTTTTAGAATAATTTGCTGACTTATTCCTGGAGTTCAAATGCTCTCATAGCATCTCTAAGTCTTTTCTTCCAGAAACCCATCCTCTTCACTGATGCTTAGAGCAGCAGCTGCCTGCCTGTGGAAAGAGAAAGATGGGAATTGCTGCAAGGTAGTATGTTGGAAAGATGATGAGGTAGGAGGTAGAATTGAAAGTCACAGCTTCAATTCTCAGCTCTTCTCCTCGCTAGTGTGCAAATGCAGTGAAGTTTCTTAATGACAATAACTAACATACACTAAGCTGTATTGTTTACCAGTGCCCTCTGAAGGCATTATACCTTGTTTAACTTTCACGGCAATCTCATGAGGTATATCCATTTCATCTTATTTTATTTTACATCTCATTTTACAGACACCAAAAACTGAGACTTAGAACAGTTAAGTGACTTACCCACAGTTAAAAAACTAGTAACTGGCATACTGGGTTCTAAATTCCAATTATGATTCTGGTCCTGTGGTCTTAACCACTGTACAATATTGCTTTCATAAACCTTGCTTTCTTCCTCTGTTAAATAAGGGAATGATAATACTGATATAAGATTTCCCACATGGTTATTACGAGGATCAAACAAAATCATGGCAGTAACAGTCCTTTATTAGGGCTAAAGTACTACACAAATATTAAGTTTTCCTACTCAACTCAGTATGCATTCCCTAATACCAACTATTCCAAAGAATAGGTGATCCAACAGAATGTGGAAATTATCAAACAATATTGTTAATATCACACACAAGTAAAATTTTGCTGAAGATCATTCAAAAGTGGCTGCAGCAGTACATCAACAGGGAACTGCCAGAAATTCAAGCCAGATTCAGAAGAGGATGTGGAACCTTGGATATCATTGCTAATGTCAGATGGATGCTGGCTGAAAGTAGAGAATACCAGAAAGATGTTTACCTGTGTTTTATTGACTGTGCAAAGGCATTTGACTGTGTGGATCACAACAAAGTATGGATAACATTGCAAAGAATGGGAATTCCAGAACACTTAATTGTGCTCATGAGGAACCTGTACATAGATCAAGAGGCAGTTATTCGAACAGAACAAGGGGATACTGCGTGGTTTAAAGTCAGGAAAGGTGTGTGTCAGGCTTGTGTTCTTTCACCATACTTGTTCAATCTGTATGCTGAGAAAATAATCCAAGAAGCTGGACTATATGAAGAAGAACGGGGCATCAGGATTGGAGGAAAACTCATTAACAACCTGCATTACGCAGATGACACAACCTTGCTCCTGAAAGTGAAGAAGACTTGAAGAACTTGCTGATGAAGATCAAAGACCACAGCCTTCAGTATGGATTACACCTCGATATAAAGAAAACAAAAACTGTCACAACTGGACCAATAAACAACATCATGATAGACAGAGAAAGGACTGAAGTTGTCAAGGATTTCATTTTACTTGGAATACAATCAACATCCATGGAAGCAGCAGTCAAGAAATCAAATGATGCATGGCATTGGGCAAATCTGCGGCAAAAGACCTCTTTAAAGTGTTAAAAAGCAAAGATGTCACCTTGAAGACTAAGGTGACCCTGACTCAAGCCATGGTGTTTTCAATCGCCTCACGCATGCGAAAGCTAGACAATGAATAAGGAAGACCAAAGAAGAACTGACACCTTTGAACTGTGGTGTTGGTGAAGAATATTGACTATATCATGGACTGCCAAAAGAAGGAACAAATCTGTCTTGGAAGAAGTACAACCAGAATGCTCCTCAGAAGCGTGGATGGTGAGACAATATCTCATATATTTTCGACATGTTATCTGGAGGGATCAGTCCCTGGAGAAGGACATCGTGGTTGGTAAAGTAGAGGGTCAGAGAAAAAAAGGAAGACCCTCAATGAGATGGATTGACACAGCGGCTACAACAATGAGCTCAAGCATAACAGTGATTGTGAGGATGGCGCACGATCGGGCAGTATTTCATTCCGTTGTATACAAGGTCACTATGAGTCGGAAGTGACTCGAAGGCACCTAACAATAACAATAATGCCAACTACTTGATAGGCACGGACGAGCAATGCAAAACGTGAAAAAGAAGTTACTTCTACATATTCTGAACTCAGAAAAGAAACAAAAAAAAAATAACTTTTTAAAAGACATCTGTGAAAATGAGTGACTGCTGTAATAAGAGCAGCCATAGCCAAGCTGATGAGCAACAGGAAAAGCCCGCTCAGAATCTGCCCACATACTTCAGAAAGACACAACTGCCACCCAAACTGCTGGAATTACAAATACAGTGAAAGCTATTATACTGCTATGCTCATCCATTTCCAAGGCAACACATTTTCAAAGGAGTTTTCTCTAGGATTCAGTTGACTTTAGACCAATCAAGTGGAAAACAACTATTCAGAGCTGTTATTTGCTAATTTTGAATATACCAGGCTTTGGAGAAATGAATAATGGAACCCTCCAGGATCTGACTGCAACGTATCAACACATCATGCTTAGCCCAGCTGTTCCAGTATTATGGCTTCGTGATATAGTGTAAAGGGAGCCAGACCAGGAGTCCAAAAACCTTGCCCTCATCCTGACTCCTCCAATACAGGATGTGTGACTTTACACCCTATCAAAGGCTCCTCATGCTTAGCTCAATTGCTCCAGTATTATGGCTTCATGATATAGTATAAAAAGAGACAAACCAAGAGTCCAAAGACCTTATCCTTATCTTGACACCTCCAATACAGGATGCGTGACTTCAGGCAAGGCACTTGGCCTGTGAGAAACTCTGATTTTTATTTCTAAAAGGAGGAATAATGCTTGTTCTAGTTACATCAAGGGTTATGAAACAATTTAGATACTGCATATAAAAAGCCCTATATGTTATACAGCACTGCACAAAAATAAAATGTCCTTCAACATATAGTCAACTCAGTCAATTCTCAAAATGCCCTTTGAATTATGTACAAAGGGCCCAGGGAAAACTTGCAACACCATGCAAAATAACTTTGATGGAAAAATGCAACTTGGAGCAAAGAGGGAAAAAGCAAAAAGTGTGAAAACATGAAAAGTGCTATTAAAAATGCATTTTGTTAAAGTCAGTGAGGCCCTCCTGGGACCTTTCCTGATTACTTTTTAGAGAAAACACCAATTTCCTGATCACAGACTTGAAAAGTACAGTGAACAAAAAATACTGGTGTACGTAACACATAAGGTTTCAAAATTCCTCTGGCTATGTAAAATTTCCCTTTGCATCAGAAATTTCTCTTCTTGCCCCACCTATGATAGAAAAAGCTAACAAACCAAAACAAAGGTATAAATCATGGTGGTAAAACACTACCCCATGCTCTAGTAATATATGTAAAGTCATTCTGGAAGGAAGCTATGGGAGTGAGCAGAAGCAGGGCTGAGATTTTGTGTTCTCTTGACCCTGTCATTCAAACCTCCTTCCCTTCCTCACATCATGTGAGTCACAGATAGAGAAGGTGTGGGTGTGATCTAGTCAACACTACTGTTAACACTCACCCAGAAAGGTGTGCCCCTCCACCCTTCTATACTTCCAAATTGTAAGGTCAGTATCCTAAAGAGATTACCTTAACTTCAAAGTAGAAAAAATCATGGAGTCCCTAAAGAAGGTAGGAATACACTTCTCATGGCAATACCAAAAGATTTTCCTAAGACTCACTAAACCCATTGCCACTGAGTTGATTCTGACTAACAGCGACCCTATATGACAGGGTAGAACTGCCCCATAGGGTTTCCAAGGAGCAACTGGTGGATTCAACTGCCGACCTTTTGGTTAGCAGCCAAGCTCTTAACCACTGCACCACCAGGGCTCCTACTGGTTCAAACACGATTGCTTTACTTGACACACTGATAGCAGGAAGAAATATTTGGAGAAAAGAAGGTAATAACATGTAGTAGAAGTCCAGAGGTGGTTGCGCAGACAAAACAACAATAGGACAAAAATGAGAAGTCAGTAAGCAAAAAGTTCTATTTGAAGTCAAGTAAAAATTGGTGCTTTAACTTACTGTGTGCCTTAAATACAGATGTGCTTTTACCATGCATTTGGCATCCTGTAGGCCTAGTTATTCACTTGAAATTGGTGCCTTTCATCTTCTCAAATAATAGTCAAAGATAATGATATTATTTTCTGGGTCAAACTTTGCTCAAGGAGGAGGCCTCCCCCTACTAAGGCAGTGTTGATGGCTTGTCTTAAACAAATATACTCACCATGCTTCCTCCAGGGAGAGTCTTGTGTTTAGCTCTTCTTTTTACCTGGAGTGTTCTTCTCTTCAGCCTTCACCATTTTTTCTTTTCTTTCTCACCCTTTAGATCTCAGCTCAAACATGACTTTCTCAGAGAAGCATTTCCTGACCTCCCTAATTTGGTCAAATCCTGCCTATTATCAGATTTTATAGCACCATTGACCACTCCACCATAGAACGTACCACAGGTGCAATTTAACATTTATTTGTATGGGTATTTGACTAGTAAGTGTCTCTCCCAACAGACTCCAAGTACCCTAAGGGTAGGAAGTGTCTTTAATTTTTCTCACCATCATATCCCAGCATCTAGTAGAGTCCTTGGTACACAGCAGACCTTCAATAAATATTCCAGATGAAGGGATGGATGATGAATAAGGCATCTCATCTTTCTTGATACTGACATGATCCTGGGGTTTATTCTCCCTTGAGCCCTCAGTACTGAATAACTTTTCCATGATTTCATCTGTTCAGCATGAACAGATTGGAGGGCTAAGGACTTCCCAGACAAACATTTTATACTAGAGTGTTTTCAAAATATACCTCTAAGAAGCAACCAAGAGAACTGACCATATTTTAAAACTTTAAAAATCAAAAAGTAAGAGAGAGGGAGAGATGGAACAAGGGAGGGAGAGGAGGAGGGAGGGAGGGAGAATGGATAGATGATAGATGATAGATGATGGATGGATGGATGGATGGATGGATGGATGGATGGATGGATGGATGGATGGATGGATGGATGAGTAGGTAGGGAGGTAACAGGTTTTAACACAAGATAAATAGGTTTATATTTTACTCAGAAAGGAAAATTATCTATCCATAGCAAAATCTAGCCACACTACACATTTCATCTAATCAATTTTAGATATTTTAGTTATAGCTTGTTTTATTTACTTTCTCCCAAAGTAAATGTAATTAATTGGAAAATCAGCAATAAAAGGACATAAAATATGACTTCTGATTCTAAACTGAGATTTCTGAATTAAACATGTAGGATTTCAAGGGAGAAAAGGAAAGCCTTCTTCATCTATTCCGTTTAAGTTTTTTATCACTCTGCAGTGCAGTATAAAGTAAATAAAAGTATCAATATTGCCAATACAAATTGAACTTAGATGTGTACGATGTTTTTCAAATTCCATTCACTCTAGCACGAAGTTGTCAAAAAGCTTAATCTAACCTTTTTAATAATCATTGTAGCGCAATGGGTAAGAGCCTTTGCTTAGAGTCCAAGAAACCAAGGTTACATTCCAGCATTGCCACCTGCCAACCATGTTGGGTGAGTCACTCACCTCTGCGAGCTTTAGTGTCCTCAAGCCCAAAAAAGAGGATTTTAACCTCAGAGGGTTTTGATAAGAAAAACTAAGATCATATTTTTTTGGCATCTGGTATAATACCTAGGCCAGAGCTTGTGCTAATAAATATTTATTTATTTATATTACTATTTGCAACATGTTATCAACGAAAATTCACATCACCTTATAAACAGATTCACTCTAATCACTTCTCATAACCTTGCTTAGTACTGCAAGAGAATGAGGATGAATAGACATTGTAACAGACCAACCTAGAGAATGTAAGAGGTTACTTTAGCCTCATCAGCAAAAATGGCAGAGATTCCAGGTCTTACTTACTGGAAGTGAAAACACACGACAATTTTTTTACTATTTATGGAGTAAGCAATGGAGCTAATAAGTAAGTCATAATAAGTAACGGGGGCATTGATGATTCAATGGTAGAATTCTCCCCTTCCATGCGGGAAACCTGGGTTCAATTCCAGGACAAGCCACCTTATATACAGCCACCACCCATCTGTCAGTGGCAGTTTGCGTGTTGCTAAGATGCCAAATAAGCTTCAGTAGAGCTTCCAGACAAAGACAGACTAGGAAGAAAGGCCTAAAGATTTATTTCCAAAAATTAGCCAATGAAAATCCTCTGTAACACAATGATCCGCTACCAATCATGGAAGTGAAGCAAGACCAGGCAGCGTTTAATTCTCTTGTGCTCGGAGTTGCCGTGAGTCAGGGGCCAACTGAACAGCAGCTAACAACAAGAACAGTGGAGCTAAAATTTCTATTGATAATATCCCATAGTAAACGTATGTCACCACCATTCCCTTTCTATCAGGAAATAATATGTTCTCCCCAAGCACCACCCAGTACATTTAAGCTTACATCTCATTGGTCAGCACTAAGTCACATGGCCACTCCTAGCTACAACAGAACCTGGGAAATCAAGGTTTTTAACTGATACATTACTGTCATGAATGAAACCTGGGGTTCAGAGTATAAGAAAGAAGAGAAGCATGGACATTAGGCAAACTAATAAGTAGAGTATTCCAAAATGAAATGTCATGGTCAGTTTAGGTACGGAAAGAAAAGGACCATATTCTTTCCTTCTAAATGTATGTTTTGGCAGAAACATCTCAACTTTTTTACCATCTGTGTTGATCCATTCCTGATGAAAGGGCAGTGAGATATAATTAGCCTTCCACCTCCATCCTCCACCTCCTGGCATACTCCTGCTCTTTCAAGACTCAACTCAAGTGGTATTTCCTCTGTGAGGCCTTATCCAACTCCCCCCACCAAACTTAGACATTCTCCTTTTATGCTCCCACAGCACCTTGTGCATAACTGTACAACTCCACTCTTGCAATGATCACATTCTCTTCCATTTGTCTGACTGGGAGTCATTTTCCCTACTAAACTGTCAGGTTTTTATGAAATGTTCATCTCTGCAGGCCCAGTGCCCAGGACTGTGCTTGAAAAGAGGAAGTGCTCCATAAATATCTCTTGGACTGCATAAAAATTGAACTGAAATGAATTGAATGACTTGCATTATACTGCACTGAAGGCTCGGGATCTGGCTGCAACCCTCCTCTTGCCCTGTAATGGTAGTGAGCAGGGTGCCTGCCCCAGTGCCATGAAGAATGATGACAAGCTTACAAGTTTACAGTTCACACAAATAGATCATGTCTCTATGAGATCATACGTTAGCCTGGCTTTCTGGCCAAAAAGAAGAACCAAAAAGCAGTTATATTAGCTTGTTTTCTCTCAGGGGAACCATGGAGAAGGAGTAAAAGTCACTGCTTATTAAACAAAAGACTGAGAAAATATTTTTCCACTTAAGAGTATGACAAATTAGTGAAAGTGTCATAAATAAATAAAACCCTACCACACACTCAAAAAGTTGCACAACTGCCTAAAAGTCAAACTATAATTGTGAATGTGTTGGCATCTGGCACCGAGTTCAGGATTTCAAGAAAGCTAGACACATTTCTATGAACACTAAACAGAAATGTCACAAGCAGCTTTTGATTAAACTATGACTGTCACCATATACAGGAGTAAACTAACATATGATGTTTTTAAAATAAACTACTAACCACATCCAGTGGTTTCAATTAAAGAATGGCTCATTGCTTACAAAAACACCCCTCGACCCAGCTATCTTCCTGAAGAGTCCCCGTGCCTCACTCTGAATTCCCTCTGCCATCAGGCAGGTTACTAAAACGCCAGCCTTGGATTTGGTGTGGACATTCAGGGGAGCCCCTTGGTAAAAACTCAGTACTTCAGTCCAGCTTTGTCTTGTGCTAAGTAAAGCCTAGGGGTAATCTTCTACCAGGAATATAAACTGAATGGCAGAGTTAAAATAAATGACCTACAATAAGACTAGGGAATAATTAAAAGCAATTGTTGAAAGTCAAGGTTGTTTATCCTTTGGTGTGTTGGTATCCAGAAGCCAGGTGTTAAGAAAAGCACTAGCATGGCTACAAAGCAAGGCCCAAGTGACTTCCAGGAGGAGCATCTTGGAGGAATTATTCTAAAACTAATAGGAAAAAGTAATGTAAACATAAGAGTGGAGGGAAGCTTGTTAGAGAACCACTGTAGTCACCTGATAGATCATGGTGAGAAGAGTATTCTTAGAGAACTAAAGATAAAGCAGGCAGAGACCACCAAGACTGACTTGAGCAGAGCATTTAGAGACTTAGTTTGACTCAGTTGAGGGGTGAGTCCCTGGGTGGTGCAAACGGTTAAGCACTGAGTTGTTAACTGTAAAGGTTGGAGGTTCCAGTACACCCAGAGGAACTAGAAAGAAAAGCCTGGCGATGTACTTCCGAAAAATCAGCCATTGACAGCCCTACGAAGCACAGTTCTATTCTGACATACCTGTGGTCTCCATGAGTCAGAATCAACTCAACAGCCACTGGACTGGTATTTTGAGGGGTGAAATGTTGGCCTTTCCCATATACCCAGTGATTGTTCTGTTCTCCTTCAGTTTCATTGTGTTTCTCGCAAAGTCCCTCCACTTCCTCTCCTTATTTTTTCAGAATATGCCATCTCCTGTCCTCTTCTCAGCCTCGTTATCATTCTTATGTTTTCTCCCTCTGTTCCCCATGACTTGCTAAAATACAGAACTCAATGGCATTTTTTAAACTCAATTGTAATTTAAAAATAAATGCATTCTCCAGGTTGGCTTTTCATCTGTTGCCCTTGATTGATTTCTTTTTCATCTCAATTTGTATATGGGCCTTCTATTCAAATAAAGGTTCCCACCCTCACTCAGTCATTGAAACTGTCGCACCCTCTCCTCACCTACCAATCAAGAAGAGCATCTCTCTACCACTTCTGCCTGTATACAATAATACACAAAGGAGATCTTAAAATTTATCCCATTATATGCTCTGCTTACATGTTTTTCCAAATGTCAGAAAGAATCATAAAATAATAGGATTGAAAGAGCTTAAAGAGAGTGCAGCATAAACGTATTTCCAAGGTCAGTTTCCTGGGGACAAAAAAAAAAATCTACAAACCTTCCAAGTTTGGTCTGAGCATGCAAATAATAGCTCAGAAAAGTTTCCTCAAGCCACATTTTAATTATTTTCAAATACTTTGCTTAGCAATTGATCTAAATGAAGAGGCCACTGAAATAACCAGTTATCTACCTTCAGTCCTTCTTAACCAGAATATCTTTTCAAAATCAATATTGAGGAACTGGGGGAAAAAGGAAGAGTATTAACTGTTTCTGTATATGAACATCACTAAAAAATAATAATTCAAGATCTTTTTCAACATTTTTGCTCATTTGTTTGCTTGGTTTTTGTTTGTTTCAAGCATTCATCAGTTTCACAAGAAGTTAACAAAGTTGAGTCAGGCAAAGAATCGACTGAGGATTTCATAGTTGTTCATGCATGAGCTCTGGATATTGGGTGACTCTGCAGTGAATTTCTAGTTATAGAAATTGCTATTCCCATGCCTTGGTAACAGAAATCGCCCTATTTTCTGCTGAAAACAACTTCAATTTTGAACGAACACAGCTAGCTATACAGTCCACATGTTTATTGAAATTTGCATTCAGAAGTCACACTTTCCATTACACTTAAATTATTCCTTCCTCAAAGCCTCATAAATAAAGCAGAATCAATTAAATATAATTGCTTTCTCTTGTGGCCTTTGTGGTAAAGTTTTGGTAACTGACAAAGGATAATTTTAATACCAATTGCTGGATCACAATAACACCACCACCAGAAGTGGCTTCTAAATAAGGGTACTGAGTAGATCAGGCTTTTCTAAAAAATAGAATTCTGCTTAATTGGCAAACAGCAAAAGAATGAAAATTCCAGGGATGGTCTTGTTCCAAAATCATTAAATCAAAATTCTGAGAAGGATATACAATGGCCATCTAAATCCGTCTCTGCAGCAATGTGAACTTTAATCTGTGATCCCAGATGCATATATATAAGCAATTCTTAAAATGTTCTATGTAAGGCACTCCACAAACACCTCTGGTGACACATTCAGTAATTAACAAACCTCGCTATCATAAGTAGCTTCTTTTACATACTATCCTCACTCATCCAAGTGGAATATAAACTCTAAATAAACAGGCATAAACAAGAGGCAGGCTTATTCCAGCTCAGCAAGCTATATGTTTCTTTAGAGAAATGTCAAATAATACTTTGCATTCCTACATTGACCTGGATATCTTCATACATTTTAATATTTTTTGCATAAGAAAAAGTACAAAAAGGGTAGTATTTTTATTTATTTTGTCAACATGGACACCTTTCTAGTTTACTCACATGCAAATTACCAGCTACAAAACAAAGCTGTAGAGCTATGCCATGCGACAGATTACTTTTCTTAGTCTTCTCTCTTTTCATTTTCACCATTATTCAACTCACCCTATGGGACAATGCTTTGGTGGGACAATATTTTAACCACATTTCAATATGGATTTAGGTTGGTGGAGTAGCATTTTTTAACCGAGACAGTTGTTAATACTAAATAATTACACAGCCCTTCCTCTTTAGGTTTTTTCTTCTGTTTTGTTTTGTTTTGTTTTTCAGATTATCCACACTATTTCAACTTAATCCATAATTTCTGGACATTTTATTTACTCATGCATTCAAAGCACATGCTGCTGCAGAACATGATTCAAAATAAATATAAGATGCTGCCCCTGCCCTTGAGAACCTAACAATACCGTGGGAGAGTTGACACACACCTGAATGAAAGACGTAAATCACTACATTACTGCATTATAGGACTAAGTACTAGAATGTGTAATAAAGATAATAATCCCCACAGGAGTTCAAAATGTGAAGAAGTCATCATGAGTTGCTATAAAAGAACCTAAAGCAGCCTTGCTAAGACAGAGTAAACCTATAATTTTCACTAAACTACTTAAAATATTAAAAACAGTACAGGAACCTCAATTACATTGTCAGTTAACTCTTAAATATCTAGGGACCCCAAGTGAGGAACCACCAAGTAATGAGGAGCCATTAGAAGTTTTTTTTTGTTTTTGCTTTAATTAAGGAGAGACTAGATAGAATTGATATTTTAGATGTCTGGCAGCTTTGTCTGAAATAATTCCCTTCTATTTCAAGAAGAACTCAAAGGCTGAAAACCTAAATAATAAGATGTTGCCTTAGGAATTCAAAGGAAGGGGCAGACACAAGAGACACCTTGAAGGAAAAACCAAAAGGAATCAGTGAGTGGCTGGCTATGGAAGGAAAAGAAAAGGAAAGAATCAAGGATAGTTAAGATTTGGAGTGTATAGGTGACCAAGATAAACAGTAACTGCACATTCACAACACCTCTACAAAAGTGTGATGAAAAGTCAAGTAGCACTCCCCGTCCATGGGAAAGTTATTAAAAGAACCCAACATTCCTGTCTCTAGATTGTGGTCACGGAAGAATTCTGGAGAATGTATTTATAGAGTATACCCCTGGTCCCTCACCCCAACTACTTCTACATCAACAGTTTACACTAATAAAGCTCTGCATTTAAATCCCTAGTATTAAGAATTCATATAGTAGTCCTTCAAGAATTATTTCCCTCTATATAATAAATTTCCTAAGCAGAACTTTATTCAAAAAGATGCTTGCAAATATCTTCTATTCTTTCAGTGCATTCCAATAAGGCATGCATACACACATACACACACACACACACACACACACACACACACTGACACACTCAAGCTTCCTGCCTTATAAACTCGAACCCCAAAACACAGGATGTGTCCTGCCTTCCTCTTAGGTGCTAAAAGCCTGTAGTAATATCCCATTAACTTCATTAAAGTTTATTTCATGTGTTAAACTCCACCCACTATTCTCGTTTTTCCTCATTTTCCACTTCAAGTCAAAATCTCTTTTTAGCACTGAGTACCCTAGCACAGGAGCCCTGGTGGCACAGTAGTTAAGAACTATGGCTCCTAACCAAAAGGTCGGCAGTTTGAATCCACCAGCCACTTCTTAGAAACCCTGTGGGGCAGTTCTACTCCTATAGGGTTGCTATGAGTCGGAACTAAGTCGATGCCAACAGTTTTGTTTGTTTTTTTTTTTGTTTGTTTGTTTGTTTGTTTTTTAACTTAGCACCTGGAGTGCAGTGGAACCCTCTGAGGCCTCTTGAACTCATGAGTCACTATAAATAGCAACAACATCAACTCTCCCATGACACATGTAAATAAACTATTCATAACATCTCATGGCATGATAAAATGGAATAACTACTGTAACAGAATAGTCAATGGCAACAAGGAATGACACCGTTACGTAGTGTAAGAACTGCCATGGTGGGGGCACTTCTAGGTAACTTAAGAGAACTGCATTTCAGAAATTCAAATCAGCTTCAGCGATATATATTTAACTGGCTAAAGAAGGCAGAAGCACCATGACACAGTCCTCTTGCATTTGTGAGCATCACAGAGTAAACAGCAAAACACAACATTGTTGAGCCAACCCAGTGCCACCAAAAACACAAGTATGCCAAACATTTTTCCTCTCTGCAAAGCACTGCCTCCAAATGCTAACTTGTCCCACCCAACAGCCCTTCTCAGCCAGACTGATTTCACTGAGACACACAAAGAAAGAGCCAGAAAAAAATCCTTCTCATGAGAAAGAGAACAGACCACTTGCTGGCACCATAAATCCTTAGAATGTATAGCAAGGGCCCATAACAGAAGATTGCAACTGTTGACTAAATTCAAGGACACATTGCTAAGCAGAGCCGCTTGCCAGTGACAGTATTCACACAAAAGAACAGCACAATAGATATCACCTCTGCCCCTTAAAGCTCTTGATTTCTTGGTCCCTCTACCTGCCAGCTAGCATCCAGAGTGACACTCACTGGCAAGCTAAGAGACTGAATTTAGGTTGCTTCTCTCAAAGATGCTGCTGGGAGCCAGGAGCCAAGCTGACAGTTAAAGCAAAGGAATATCTAGTGAGAATCTGTGGCAGAAAATGCCAGAAGCGCTGCCAGGATGATGACTAATATTCATAAAGGAACTGATCTCTACAAAGTTTTGGCCTAAAGTTTTTGGCATTACCTGAGTGCAGTATACGGGAAGAGATGTGCGTGAAGAAGGTGTTCTGAGTAACTAAAAAAAAATATTTGCTAACCTTTGAGTGATTACTATGTGCCAGATGCAGTGCTTTACATGAATTAACTCACTTAATACTCAGAACAGTATGAGTTAAGTTACACAGTGTCCTCTATTTACAGGGAAGGAAACTGGAGCACAGAGAGGTTAAGTAACTTGCTAAGGTTACCCTGCTGGCACGAGCTAGGACTCCAGCCCAAGTAACCTGCTTCAGATCTACGCTCTTAACCACTGTGATATACTGCCTTTCCAGTAAAATTACATCACAAGTGCCCCCTTCTGAAAAGGCAAACTTTTTTCAGTTTTAAATTATTTTTTTAATATAAAGAGTCTTTATTCTCAGACCTTAAGATAAAATACTTCCTCCTACTTCTATAAGATGAAGAATAGAGAGGAGGATGAAAGAAGACAGTTCAGCTCTTTTGTGTTTGTGTTTTGTTTTGTTTTTGAACAGGGACAGAATCTATATTATTTCACACACATTCCAAAGATCCCTCTCTCTCCTGCAAATGGACTCATTTTCTAGATATTTAAACCATAAATAGAAAATTAAAGAAATCTTACTTTATGACATTAAAATTAAGGGTCTTGTTGGAAAACATTTTTTAAAAAATCAAGAAAAAGTAGAAATGTACCAAAAAGTATGAAGTCAGGTGGGGGGAGGACGCAAGATGCACTGGGAAAAGGAGAAGTCAAATGACAAAATACCGAGTACTCTTGGCTCTTAGGAAAAGCTACTCTGTTCATTTACCCAGAAGCACCAAACAAAAGCAACTGCCCATTACTCTTTCTCAGCTTCCTGAATATAACTGGATCACCAACTGGCATCCATTGTTCCAGGCCCACAGAACAATGTTCACTAGCATAAACCCGTCAGGTCTGGTACACATCCAAAGAGTTAAAAAAGAATACTACAAGACTGAAGAAGGGTTTGCATCCACATACCTAGGGATAGGATTCCACAACGGAAAAGATGCGTGTGAGAGGCAGTAAGCACCTCCAAGCACTGGTGCATGTTCAAGCTTGTCAAGAAATATATTACACATGCGATCAATATGCTGAACAGGATGTTCTATTTTTAGCTGTGTTTCCCAATATTTTACACATCGTCAGAGTTTCTGCAGTAATAAAGTGGCCTGTGAGTCTCCCATAAATATCCCAAGACACTAACAAAATACGAGGTGCAGAGGCCAAAACCAACTATGATGGTGTTTCCAAAGTCTATCTTAGCCAGAACCACCTTCCCCCTGACTTTCTGGGCTACCCTCGGATGATAGCAGCTGCTAACTAAGAGGGAAAAAAGTGCACGGTGGAGGAGGTAAAAGGATTATTTTTAAGAAAGAGCACAATCTAACTTTTCTCTCCACCACCCACTGCACACCACCTCCTCATTCCCTTGTCTTTTCTCCTGCTTGTTCCTCCATTTCACTTTTCTTCCCCAGCCTCCCTCTCTCCGTTCCTCCACACTTCTCCCATGCATTTCCCCCCCGCCGTGTCCTGAGAGGAGCCACCAGCCCCGATACCATACTGGGAAGAGCAGCTGTGCAAGGAGTTGAAGCCACTGCTGAATTCAGATAGGGAGATGAAGCTAGCCAGCTTCCTCCTCAAAGCTCCAAATGTGTAAGAATCAAAGCACACACTTTTTTAAACCTTGTCTTGACACCAGAGTCATGGATAAAATAAAAAGCATCTCTGTTATAAGCTGAATGAACCTGTTAATTATGTCACCTTCCTGATGTGCCTAAATTCTGGAAGATATTTGGCTTATGTCTTCATATAAACTCCCTTTACTAGCACTTCCATGCCTCTTTAATGTAACTTCTGAAGCTGAGATCCCAGAGTTCTGTGTGGAATAGTGAGTATTTTTAAGTGTCCATGAGCAATCCATGTGCCCTGTGGATCAATTTCTTCCATTATCTGTGGACAACAAGCAACTCAACACGCTCGGGAGTCACGTACCCAGACTAAAATACCACTTAGAAAACAGCAAAAATAACAAGGTACTTTCCAAAGCAGGATAATTAAAATTTAGGGCCAGATTATACGTGGCAAGGGAGGAAGGCAGGGCTGGGAAATATAAAGGTGATATACAAAGCCTGAAAACAAGAAAATCAGTTTAATCTTTACTCAGAATGTGGGAAATACCTAGGTCAATTAAAGCAAGGTTCATCTCTTCCTTTACAGTAATCCATTCATTCAATTACTGTTCAATAAACATTTGTTAAACACATTTTATGTGCCAGGCACTGTGCTAGGTGCCAGTGAACACGACAAAACAGTTCCTTGCTCTCACAGAGCTTACAATCTGGCATGCATGAAAAACAAAACTATCAGCTCATAAAACACAAGTTGAAACATGTATTATGAAAGAAACAAACAAGGAGATACAAAAGAATAACATGGGAGAACCTATTTCAAATAGAGCTGTGAGGGAAGGTCTCTCTAAAGAGGTGGTATTTTAAAGCTGGGACTTAAGGAAGAGAAAAGCTAACCAGGGCAAAAATGGGGCAACAATGCTAGGAAAACAGAACTGCAAGCGCAAAGGCCCTGGGGCAAAAGAGGTTTTGGCACCAAGGAACTGAAAAACCAGTGTGCCTGAAGAAGAGTGACCAAGGAGAGAGTAACACAAAGCAAGACTGGAGAGACATCTGGGCCATGATGCAAAATTGAGATTTTATTCTAAGGGCAACAGGAATGGCATGACCCAGTTTATACTTCATGATGGTCAATGCTGCCTCTCTCTGAAGAAAGTCTTAGAAAAGGGAGCCTGTTGCAGTTGTCTAAGCAAGGCATGATGATACCCTGGACCAGAAAATGGCAACAAAACTGGAGAGCAGCAGAGAGATGCAAGATATATTTTAGAAGTAGGAGAAACAGAAGTCCTTGATGGATTGCAAGTGGTGGCAAGAGCAAGGAGAGAAGCAAAGATGAGTCTCATCAAGTTACTCCATTTATACTTGTTTTAGAAATTAAAGCACTACATGATTCACTTGCAGATGTGGTAATCTGGTCTATGGGTCATGGCATGTCTATAGGCATAAGTAACTCAAACACTCTAGATCCCAGAAAAACAGACACTGTATGCAGCAGTTCTTGAGAGACAGTAATGGTGCACCTGAAAGGTATTTGATTAAGTGAGTTTTCCCATGAGAATCTTATTGTCATGTTGGTACCAGAACACTGTGGCTTTCCCAAACCATTGAGTTAAATGTCTTTCTATATCTGGTATAACAGTTCTGACTTTTGAATAGAACCGCACCAGATAACCAGCTACCAACCCATCTAGTCTCCATCATAAACAGTGGAGAAAACGTGGTCATTTCTAAGAGGACCTTCATGTTAAATGGGTTGACTCATGTCAAACATGTCAAAGGCATGTTACAGCATAACTTACTGACCAGCAGGAAAAAAAATCAACTATCAAATGCAAATTTATAAATAATTTCATTATGATCATTGAATCAGCTGATCCTTAACTGCCTCTCCATAGCATCCCTTTAGAAACCTAGTATACAACATAACACAGCACTTCCCAGGGGGGAAAGAATAGATGGTCCTGTTTATTTTACATGCTGCACTCAAACTGATTCCCAAAAGCCACAGAAAGCAACAATATTCTCATGCTGACGCACATTTAGTCTTAGTACCTTTCTGATATATTCATTTCTTATTACTTGGGAGATGCAAAGAGAGACAAAAAGAAAAGACAGAGACAGAGAGAGCATGCACACACTGGGGAAGGCACCCCTGTGACTGTGGTTCAGGCCTTGCCAAAACAGATAGTAAATCACAATAAACAGTAGTAATTTATCTGGAAAGGAATGTTATCTTTTGTTCCTCCGGACTATTAGGTGTGACCTTTTTTATCTGCATTTCAAGGACTTTGCTCGAAACAGATCCCATTATTTTAGTCAATATATGAAGGATCACTTTCAGAAAGGCTTTCCCCAAACATTCCAAAGAAAAGTACGTAACTTTAGTCTCTTGTCTTCTAGTCCCTTCCAAGCCTTTTACTTATTCCAACACCTTTTAGTTTGGTGGTCCACCTCTAAACTCTCCTCAAACCTTTTTATCTTTAATTCTCGGTGGTCCATCTTCATTGCTTCTCTCAACATAGTACTTCTCTAGCTTCCCCTGCCACCTGCTCAGTTCCAACTGTGAGACTATAAAAGGTTCACCTCACTACACTTCACACCCACTTTAATTTAACTCTGTAAATTCACTTTTCAACACCCCTGAGCTGTTCATTTTAATTTGGCCTGTCATCACCTGCAATGAGTGAACTTGATCTTTATCTGTACCACCCATAATGCATTTTATTGCAAGTTCTGTATTTCTGCAATTGTAGCAATAAGACAAAGAATGTGCAGATCTCTGCCAACAAGAAAAGCTGTCACTATGTAACTCCTGTTGAGGAATCTCCCAAAACTGTCACGTGTTTCTATAGCTTCTCCCTTATACTGCACATATTCATTCTGACTTCAGCCACAAGGCTACCCTTTTAGCCAAACATTCTCCAGAATAAAAGAAACAAAAAGCCACATACATATACACCTAAACATGCAGTCCACCCTATCACTTGAATCCAAGAGTGTTCTTTGACTTCCTGCTATTCTGTTTTTAATAAATTTCTATCTAATGCGTGGTATCTAATATGTTCAACATTTCAATGCTGTGTCACTCTACATTCTTCTCTGACTTACAGGATGCTTTCCACTATTCCCTTTGGGATCACTGACCTGACCCACAACTTGGTCAAATGTCACCTATAGGTGACACTTACATTTGGAAAACTATACATATGCACTCTTATCTTGACCGAGGAATCCCTGGGTGGCACAAATGATTAAGTGCGCAACTACGAGCCAAAAGGTTGGCAATTCAAACCTACCTACAGACACCTCAGAAGACAAGCCTGGTGATCTGCTTCTGAAACATAATAGCCTTGGAAACCCTATGCAGAAGTTCTATTCTGCATACATGGGATTGCCATGAGTTGGAATCAGCTTGATGGCAACTAACAACTCTTCGTCTACCATCTCAACAGAACTGATTTCCAAGCAGCAATAATCCAAAAACTGTCCTTTAATGGTCTTCCAGTTACTGCTGATTACTGTAGCTAAATACAGAGTAACATGGATTACCCAATTTCACTATTCAAAATTTAGAATACATGACCATGCTAAACATTGTCAGATGTTTTTCTGATCAACTCTGAATCTTACAGATGACCTTCTGCATCAACCTGGCAGTACAAGAAAACCATCTCCATAGACATTATCCTTTAGAGCATACCATCCCAGTTTTATTGTATCCTTCCCCCTTAGTCATAAGATCCTAAAAGTGTCTTTCCCAAGGATGTGGGAGTGAGGCAGACAGAGGCACCAACACTCAGAGAGTACTCACTGAGAGGTTTTAAGATGCTGCTGCTTGATTCATCAGCATTTTCCACATCTGATTTGTCAGAGTAGTTCTCAGAGATTCTTTCTTTTTCCTTCTTTTCTTTGTGCCCTGTCTTTCTCTTGTGACGTCTCCTTCTCCGATAGCTCTTTGGCACATGGATCCCGATGTAGATGGTGTGGTGGCCTAAGGAAGGAACACAAATCACCAGTCATTTCTGATTGCACTCTTCACTGCATATAAATTGCACAAGATCTACTACAGATAAGAAGAAAATGTCTGCGAATTCAACATTACCATTCTCTGTTGGACAAATAAATTCAAACTAGAAAAATAAAATTTCTTCTCAACATTCAGGTATCTACAGTATAATTCAACCTGTGGATTGTCACTAGGATTGTGTGTGTGTACACTCTAGTGCTGTCCAGGTAGACTACATATATGTACATATGTATATGTGTGTGTATATATATATATATATATATATATAGTTGTATACATTTTGTTGTTGTTATTGAGAATATACACAGTAAAACATACACCAGTTCAACAGTTTCTACACATACCACTTAGGGACACTGATTACATTCGTCAAGTTGTATAACAATTCTCACCCTCCTTTTCTGAGTTGTTCCTCCCCCATTAACATAAAATTCACTGCCCCCTAAGGTACCTATCTAATCTTTTGAGTTGCTGTTGTCAATTTGATCCATATAGATAGTTCTTAAAGGAGCATAATGCTCAAGCAGACATTTTTTACTAGTTAACCTAAACTACTATTTGCTTTGAAGAAGACTTCAGGGAATATTTTTGGTTTAAGGTTTAAAGATTATCTCAGGGTAATAGTTTCAGGGGTCATCCAACCATGGCTCCAGGAAGTCTGGAGTCCATGAGAATCTGAAAGTCTGTTGTGCATTTTCCCCCTTTTGATCACTATTCTTCTACAGAATCTTTGATCAAAATGTTCAGTAATGATAGCCAGACACCATCTAGTTCTTCTGGTCTCATGACAAAGGAGGCAGCTGTTCAAGGAGGCAATTGGTCACACATTCCATATCCTCCTCCTATGCTTAGGAAAATCAAAGAATACTGAACTGGAAGTCTGAAGTCCATGATTCTGATCAGACCTGTGCCATCAATTAATTACATAACCTTGAGCTTGTCCCTTAACCTCTCCGGGTTTCAACCCCATCATTTATATAATGAGAGGCTTAAATTAGGTAATCACTAAAGAAGGCTCTTCCACTTCTATGAGTCTATGATTATACTGAAAATGGAGCTGGGAAAGGAGTTCTTAGAGCTGCAAAAATAAAGATCTAACTCAAAGTTCAAGAAGTCATTCTGCTGTGGATAAGATTTTACACTGAAACTCTTTTTTTACCCAATCAGCAGAATAGAGACTTAGAACTGGGACAAACTGAGAAAAATAAGACATACTTGGAGAGATTTTAGAAATACTCAAAACGTTCACACTAGGAAACAGCTAAAATGAATGTCAGCTACAGTGCCAGTCTCGTTTTTCTTTTTTAGTTTCCAAAAGTTTCTAAAAACTGGTTGTTGCAATGATAAAAATAAACCCAGCCCAGCAAAAATTGCCTTGAAGAAAAGGGCATGAGGAAAAAAAGACTGTGAAATGCTTTCAGTTCTCTAGCTGGAAGGAGCTGCAAAACTGACAAGTGGTATTATTTTTACAAAATCTGATAAGACAGAATAAAAAAGGAACTCAAAGTTCTACATCGTTTGGTTTTTTTTTCCCCCTTTCAATTGGGAAAACTTTTACTTTTACTTTTTATACAATATAATTTCTGAATGTGGGAACCATCATTTCGGAAGTAATGTGGATAATTTTTTTTAACTGTGAATTAGATTACATGATCTCATTTATGGGTATCATTTCACATTTCTGGAATCATAATGCCTTGATAACTTTATAGCGTCACAGACAATATCACATACTCACATGCAATACACGTATATGCAGTACATCTAGTATAAAATGCTATGAATTACTTTCCACAAGCATATCTAAAAACACCATAACTCACAGGGGTGTTTCCTTAAATTGTCAGGGTTAAAAGAATTATATGCTCTTTCAAGAAAGAAGTTCCAACTAAGGAATGTAGAACCTAAGTGAAGAGTTTGGGGGCAGTGGTGGCTCAGTGGCGGAATTCTCACCTTTCATGCAGGAGACCCAGGTTTGATTTCTAGCCAAAGCACCTCTAGTACAGCCACCACCTGTCTGTCAATGGAGGTTTTCAGTTGGTGTGATGCTGATCAGATTTCGGCAGAGCTTCCAGACTAAGACAGCTTAAGAAGGAAGCCCTTGCGATCTACTTTCAAAAAATCAGCCGATAAAAAATCTTATCATCGATCACAATATTCTGATCTTGTTGTGCATGGAATATCCATGAGTCAAGGGACAACTCGATGACAACTAACAACAATAACAAGTGAATGATTTAGAGTTGAAAATACCTGATGCTTGGAAAGAAGTTGGAAGCATCTTTACATAAAGCAGGATTCCCTCCCTCCCCGCAACACACACACACACACACACACACACACCCCAACTCAACTACTACAAAGCACAGTAAAATTTCCCCCCTACAGAATATGTGCCAATGAGAAAGTTAACATGTCTAACCATTTGCAAGCAAATTGTTCTCATGGGAAAGCTATATTATACTAGGAAGTAGGAAATGTCTCAGAAACAAGGGAATTAACAAACAGTGTCAATTGTTTCCTGCTCTCCAGTTACTAAGGGAGGCCAGCAGCTTTATCTCAAGTTGCAACAATGTAAGCAAAGCCAACCAGTTTCTTTAGCAAACCAAAAGCTGAAAGCTTGGCTGCCTTCATTCACGAATTAGGAAAATAACATAAAAAAAGTTAAGAGGTTGGAATTTAAAAAAATCTGTCACATTAAATATTTTGTGCTGCTTATTAAATAACAGTAACTAAGCAAAAATGATAATTAAGCTACATTAGTCATATTGATGTTATGCAGAAAGACTTTTTAATATATTTACCCAAATCTGCACAGTACATTTGATCAAAACATTTAAAAAGGCAGTCTACATGGGCTGACAGGATTTTAAGGTAAGATTTCTGGTTATGAAATAGCAGTTGGTATTGTCATCTACTTAATGAAAGACTTAAGAGATTTTCAGAGAGTGAGCCTGGAGAGGAACGTACATTACCCTTTGGAACCCAATTTGAGTTGTCATCATCACAAAAATGGTGACATTATGTTCACATCTTAATCACAGGCATCCTCCCTATGGCAGATTCCGCTTATTCCCATCTCCGCTCCTGCCCCACCTGTGTTCCCTGCTCACTCTGTCATACACTTTCACACAGGCAGGGAAGTTTTCAGATACTAGGCTGCACTGGGGAATGGTATGATGCCCGAATATTACACAGAAATATGGTTTCTTTCAAGATATCCCAAATCTCAGGCATTTTTACCAGCTTTATTGAGATACAACATTCCATAAAATTCACTTGTTTTCAGGTTACCATTCAATGATTTTTAACATATTTACAGAGTTGTGCAACCCATCACCATAATCCAATTTTAGAACATTTCCACCACTCAGAAAAAAAAAAAAAAAAAAAAAAACCTCCCATGCCTGTTTGCAATCATTCTCTGTTCCTACTTGTAGCCCCAGGCATCCACTCTCAGGCATATCTGATACTCTCATTGATGGCCTCTGGGAAGCTACAATTCTCTGGTGCCCATATGGATATGACATTTTTGTGAGGATCCTTACTGCATGGTAAAATGGAATAACCACTGAGCGAAGAAGATATTACCTTCCAAGAACTGCCCAAGTAAATTATGGCAGTGAGCTGGACAATTCAAAACTCAACATATCCTCCTTCTCCTCTCACACATGACAGGTAACTTTAAATTTTCCTTGTCTGTCTCATGATCAGACAGAGGATAAGAAACATCGTTCTGAGGTTAAGCAAATCTTTAGGAACCCAGGGACAGTGATTTCTGCTTCATGAATTACTTCTTAACCTCTCCACTTTGCCTATGAGAAAAGTAAAATGTCCTCGTTTTAGGGAATGGTGGCAAAAAAAAAAATGCTTTCTCAAGATTACCAAATATTTAGTAAACTGTAAGCACTAAGCAAAAAAATAATCGAAAGTAAGTAAAATGAGCTGGAATAGAAGCATTTTTGCTGTCCCACAGAATACCTGTCCTTATGATCAAAAGAAACAATATTACTAAAGAAAATATCCTGTGTTGATAAGAATATCCTAGGTGGATCAAATATTTATTTTTATTCAAATACCTCTGCCTATCTCAGAAATATGTCATGAAGACTGATGGCTTTTTTAAAAGTATAACTCACGAAAAGACAGCAAGCTCTTAGGGAAGCCACAAAGGTTGAAGGTGTAATATGAGTTTATATGTAAAATGAAAAGGAGAAACTTGACAGACAAGCTTTCCAACCCAAAAGGAATCTACAAACAATGAGAAGCTCAAAGAATCAGGGATAGTTATAAGGAAATTTTAGGCTCAAAACAATTTTCTGCTAGAAATTTTAGTAAAAACTTCTTCCGAAGAAGTTTTTACTAAACATGAAAAGAAAGAGCCAAAATTTAAAATAGCTATAATTCATAAGGAAGGAGAGGTTGTTTTAAACATTATTAAAATAAAGGTTACATTCTCTCTACTCGCTATTTTATAAAGTAAAACTATGGGAATCTACGTTTGATGTGGTGCGTTTAGGTGTGCAGTCAAAGGGCACTCAGTCCTTTATTTGGCAGTGTCCTCAGTATCATGCGTTCAAATAAATACGCTGCATGCCTTCCTCTGACAGATGGTGCAAGTTCCCAACAAACTCCAAATATCTTGGGAATATCTCACAATCCACACCACTGCCAGTACTACTGGGAAGAAAACAGCTTTTCTGGTTATCTCTGAATGTCAGAAATTATCACTACATGATCCTGGTTTCTTCCCATCCTCACCTGCTCCACCCTTGTTTCAAACAAGCCATTAGACACTGTGAAACTATCGTGTCCAATTCTCCCAATTCCTAAGATATTTCTAAACTTGCTGCATACCTTTAATAGTTGTTGTAATGTTTTCAGATCAACAAAGAACTCTTACACTTGGACAGTAACTCTGAAGCCATTAGAGTTAAAGAGGTTTACGCCTTGGCCACCAAGCATAATTTAGGACTTTGAAGAACTAAATCCATCAGTACTGACAGGCCAGAAAAGGGTTTAACAGCAGTCAAACCAAAAATTCTATAAACGACTGGATGGTTAATGATACATGCCTCTATAAGCAAGAGATCTATTCGCTCTTTCCTAGGAAACATGTTGTGTTTACTGTACATACAGACGATATCAATCATTTATTGAATGCTTACAAATGTGCCAGGTACTAAATGTTTTATATACATTATCTCATGCAGTCCTTTCAATGTCACAAATTAAATACTGCTATTATCCCCATTGTACAGGTGAAGAAATCAAGCTTTGGGGAAGTCAAGGATGCTGTTACTAGTTAACCCAGTGTCTTCCTCATAAAACCCCATAAAGAAATTTCTCTCCAGTCTCAGTATCTGCTTTGATGTTTTTTGTAATGTGTACTATACTTACACTATAAATCTAATAACTGATTGTGTTTCCCTCCTCCTGTGGACTGCTAGAAAGGGAAGAGACAAATTTCAATCCAACTTGTAGTAGGTATTTAGAGTTTCATGACAAGCATTTTAAACACTAAACTCATTCTTCTAACTTTTCAACTGTTATTTTCACTTCACTCTAAACCCTTCTGCAGTAAGACAGCATATCAGTATGTTTTTTTAACCCTGACATCAGTACTGTATTTTATCTAAAGGGTCACCAAAGGGTGGGTAAAACCTTTGCCTCAAACTCTACTTTCCCAAAGACACCTTCATCCACTCCTACCCTCTCCACCCCTACCCTTACCTCCTACATACATCTGTAATTAAACACTGAAGCATGTTCCAAATATGACTTTTATCCAAATTTTTGCTCTTTCTATAATCAGCTGAACTTCTTTTCTCTCCAGTTCAAAGCAAAGATCCCACTACACTTGGCACTTTAAATCATTCTTTCAGAATTAATCAGCAATATTTCCAAAATATAAGTCAAATACTGCCTTCCTTGCCTTAGCTAAGGTAACCTGGTCCTATGTCAAAATGCCTAAAACATGTCCTAGCTATCGCCAAGAAAGATGCAGGGAAAGCAAAATTAAGAGAAATGTATTATTTTTTAATTATGAAAAGAAAAATGTAGAAGAGGAGGCAGAGACCATGGATGAGTGACTGATTATAAATACTGCAAAGACATTACTTTTCAGATCAAAAAAAAAATCTCAATTAGAAGTATATGCATATGAAAAAATAGATAATAATCACAGTATCAAGTATAGATACTATGGAGGTTGTATGTTTGGCACTTTGTATCATAAGAAATTGACCTCTGTGTATAATTCTAAACATTTTAATAAATTAAATAAAAATAACTTGCTAATTTATTACTCACAAATTCATAAGTGTCCATAAGCAGCTCTAATAAGATATCATCAAAGTGACTGTTAATTTACTTGGGCATAAATACTAGCTCATGAAAAGAAAACCCTCTTCATAAGGCATGGTACAATTTTGCAGTTAACAGAGGGTAATTCAGCCCTTTATGAAATGTTTGCATGAAGGTCCAGACTTTCAACACATGCTGCTACTCAAGATAAGGGATGATTTCTATTTTTATATTTTGGATAGGGGTAACTTTTTATATGCAAAAAAATGCATATGTTTATTTATAGATAATTATATATTACATATATTATTTATTTATAATTATAAATGTTGATGAGTAGTCTATTTTAATATCAATGCTACCAATTACACTTAAGATCAGGCATGCAAGCACATAAATAAAATGAAAAACAGGGAAATACTTTTCTTCCCACTGAACTGCATGGGAGTTTTGTGTACTGAAAGCCTCCCAGAAATTCGTAAGGCAACCTGAAGTTCCCCAAGCAAGACTGATAAGAAATCTCAGCTTGCTACCTGGTACTTACTGAGTACAACACTTTTAATATTTAATATTTGATGATGATGATGATGATAACAATCTCTAGGCAAGAACAAACAGCTACAGGAAAAAGGTCTCATACGTGAGGCAAGCTAGACTCCTGTCCTTTAGCTTAGCAAACTTCTGCATCGGCCTTCTAAGTGTTCATGTTTAGCAAAATAGTTCTAATTATGTTGTTCTCAGCTGCCATCAAGGTGGCTCCCACTCATGGCGACCTACGTATATCAGAACAAAACATGGCCCAGTCCTGCACCATCTTCACGCTTGTTGGCATATTTGAGTTCATTGTTGCAGCTATTGTGTCAATTCATGTCATGACGGTTTCCCTCATTTAGTCTGGCTCTCTACCAAACATTATGTTCTCTTCAAGCGATTGGTGTTTTCTAATTATAGTTTATGACTATAGTTCTAATTACAGTTTATATCTATATGCTCATGGATATAGAACTATAGACATCATTTTTATCGGCAATCCAAGTGAAATAATGTTGATAAAGTGTCTCCCACCATGTCTGGTACACGCAGGTGCACCATAAACTTTGGTCCTTTTTCTCCTTTTCTGTAAGGGAAAACACAGCACAATTTCTCCTCATTCCCACCCACCTTGAACCCTGATGAGAACTCATGAACACCCTCTGTTCTCAACAAAACCACTCCAGATCATTCAACCCAGAGCAGAACAAAACAGTCATCATCAGACCTAGTACAACTTATCCCTCAGTCAGCTGTTTTAGTCATTACAGAGTTTAACTGCTCAACAGAGTCAACACCATCCATAACCTCAATCTTCCCTCACCCTGCCCAAAAGTAAGTGCCGGGAAATCTCCACCCTGCTCTGGGCAAAGTTTCTCCCAGAGCTTTCACGCAGTTGGTGCCAACTCAGAGGAACTAGGTCTTTTAGCCCTTTTACTTGACTGAACAGAGTACACTGGAGACAAAACAGTGTCAGGCAGAGCAGGGCTATGAGTGAACAGAAACCACCCAACAGAAGAAGATGAGTCCTCTCATCCTGACACCCAGAACCCCAAAAGGAGCAGGAGAATTTTAATGTGCACTACGCATGCAGTCAGACAAAAATGCACCTGTGAACCAAACACAGGGGACTGACAGTTCCCATTATTTCTCTTGTGGTCACCATTTGCACAAATAAATGGGAAGTAGGGTTGAAAGATACAAAACAATGGTAATCCAATGGTCATTGATAAGTGGATTTGCAATGCAGTCAGAGAAACAGCTTAGAGAGACACATAAATGCACACATTCATACTCTCATTCCAACCACACTGCCCAGCTCTAACTCTATTATGGCTTCTCTTTTTGCAGTGGCCTGAGCCCTGGCTGAGCAAGAAGGAAGAACAGTCTTTGGTTGCTACAGACAGATAATCCACAATATAGTTAATGCACTCATGGCTAATCGGCTGTCAAATGCTTCATATTAATTCACATAATTCCCTTCCCTCACTTACCTGTATATAGGTAAATGAGACAAGAATAATTCTAGGATTATAACAATGACGCAGAACTAAGGGAAGTATTATGAGAGACTTAATTTAACCTGGTTAAGCCAATCCCGGAATTTTCATGGCTATGGTTCTCCAAAAGAGCCCTAGTGGTACAGTCGTTAAGAGCTCGGCAGCTAACTGAAAGGTCCATAGTTTGAACCCACCAGCTGCTCTGCAGGAGAAAGACATGGCAGTCTACTTCCATAAAGATTACAGCAGTTTAGATGGGGCAGTTCTAATCTGTCCTATAGGGTGTTATGGGTCGGAATCAACTCGATCGGTAACAGGTTTTGGTTTATGGTTCTCCATATTTACCCACAGAAGAGAACTGCATTCGCTGACACAGCAATATGTAATCATACTTGTAGAGTTGAAACAACCTTAAATATCATCTGGTTCAACCTGTGCATTTACTAGCAAACAAACCAAAGCCAAAGAACCAGTTAATGATGTGCAGAGACTAGGAATGCTGATGTGCCCAGATGTGTAGGCCTTCCTGTCCCACTTTCCCACTACCATAGTACCAGCCCCCACCATCACTCCCACCTTCCACTACCTACAAAACACAGCCAAGGGTTGGGGGGCAGAAGGGCGGAATTAGTTCTTCCAAGTTATTAATAATCTTGCTGCAAAAGACCCTTTTAAAGTGTTAAAAAACAAAAATGTCACTTTGAGGACTAAGGTGAGCCTGACCCAAGCCGCGGTATTTTCAATCACTGCATATGTGTGCGAAAGCTAGACAATGAATGAAGAAGACCAAAGAAGAATTGGTGCCTTTGAATTATGGTGTCAGTGAAGAAGACTGAATATACCATGGACTGCCAGAAGAACAAACAAGTCCATCTTGAAAGGAACACAGCCAGAGTGCTCCTTGGAAGCGAGGATGGCAAGACTTTGTCTCACGTACTTTGGACATGTTACCAGGAGGGATCAGCCCCTGGAGAAGGACATCATACTTGGTAAGGTAGAGGGTCAGTAAAAAAGAGGAAGACCCTCAACAAGATGGACTGACACAGTGGCTGCAACAATGGGCTCAAACATAGCAATGATCGTGAGTGGTACAGCACTGGGCAGTGTTTCATTCTGTTGTACATAGGGTCGCTATGAGTCAGAGCTGACTCAATGGCACCTAACAACAACAATTTTCTAGGGAAAAAGGGAGGCGGTGGGCCTCAGGAATCCTCTGAAATTTTTTCTCTCTTATAGAATGACAACTTTAAATCCACAACTCTTAGTTCCAGAAGCTTTCCTAGAGTATGAAGATGATCTGGCTGTGATGTCAGTCCTCCCACTGATCACCAGTCAAACAATGAGAACAGCCAGGCTTGTGTCCTCTTTCTCTCTCAATTTTTCATAAATTCTTCCAATCCCTTTATTGTTCTCCTTTCAGTTCTTCCCAGTTCCTACTGCAGGTGCTTCTTCTAGTCCTTATCCATCTCCCTTTCTAAATTCCTTGCCATCCCCAGAGGGAAGAGATCTCAACTACACTTTGTTGGAATGAGCACTGCCCTGGGAAAGTCAGGAAACCTGGTCCTTGTCCTAGTTATTCCAATTACTACCAGTGTTAACTCAAGTAAATTACTTTAACCTCTCCATGACTCATCTATTCATCTGTAAGGTAAGAACACTGAGTTACTTCTCTAAGATCCTTTCTAGCTCTAAAAATTCTGAAACGATTCTAAATATTTTAATTGGTTATGTGTAATGGAGCACATAATGAGGAAGGCTAAAAGTTTTCTGCCATCATCCCAGCTTCTCATGATGAGAGTTTTCTCTTTGAGCCCTCTTCAACCTACTGCAATTTAACTCCCACCTAACCAGGCCAGCCAAACTGCTAATAAAAGCCACCAATCATCCTCTTCCTGCCAAACCCAGTGGCTACTTTTCAATCCACATTTTACATAACTTTCAGGCAGCATTCAAGACTGTTGATCACTTGCTCCACACTGAAAGCGTACTTCTCTTGGCCTCAGAGGTTTCACCCTCTTCCTGGCTTTCCTCTTACTTCTATGATTGCTCCTTATCACTCTTCGAATGTTGGCACTTGCAGATCTCAGTAGCTCTCTTCTCACTATATTCTCTTGCCCTGGGCAATGCCATCCATTCCTATGGCTTCAAGTGCTAGCTGTATGCCTAAAAGAGCCCTGGTGGTGCAGTGGTTAAGAGCTCGGCTGCTAACCAAAAGGCTAGCAGTTTGAATCCACCAGCCACTCCTTGGAAACCCTATGGGGCAGTTCTACTCTGTCCTGTAGGGTCGCTATGAATCAGAATCAACTCAATGGCAGCGGGTTTGGTTTATTGGCTTATATGCCTAAGTGAAAAAAAAAAAAAGAGAAAAAAAACCCTGTTGCCATCAAGTCAATTCCAACTCATGGAGACCCCATGTGTTACAGAGTAGAGCTGCAACATAGGGCTTTCTTGGCTGTAATCTTTTAAAACAGATCACCAGGACTTTCTTCCATGGTGGTGCTAGGTAGGTTCAAACTGCCAATCTTTCAGTTAATAGTCAAAAACAAACCATTTGCATCACCCAGGGACCTCGTGCTATACGCCTAGGACTCCCAAATTTAAATCTCCATCCCTGTCTTTTCTTCTTAGCTCCAGACACGTGCAGTAAAGTACCAAAACCCATTGCTGTTGAGTCGATTACAACTCATAGTAACCCTGTAGGACAAGGTAGAACTGCTCCATAGGGTTTCCAAGGCAATAATCTTCATGGAAGCAGACTGCCACATATTTCTCCTGAAGAGCAGCTGGTGGGTTTGAACCACGGACTTTTGGGTTAATGCTTTAAGCACTGTGCCACCAGGGCTCCTGCAGTAAAGTACAGATGGCTCAAAACCAGTATTTCCAAAAGACTAAACTTCTATCATCCGCCACCACTCTTCCTCCAGTGTTTAGCGTCTTATAAAATGGCACATGAATTTCCCAATTGCTCATAGCAGAAATCCAGAAGCAATCGCCCCCATCCATCCATCTTTCCATCAGCAAGTGACATTCAACCCACTTGTCTCCTCTTTTGTCCCCACTCTAGTCCAATCCAAAATCATCTCTCAGTTGAACCTCAGTAACAGTCTTTCCATTTATCTTTGCCCTCCTGCGAGGCTTTCTCCATCCAGCAGCCAAAAGACCCTTTTAAAAAATGCAAAGCTTGTCTTGTCACTTCCCTGTTTAAAATCCTTCTTCAGTAGCTCTCTGGTGTACACTTGATAAAATCCTCAATCTCTGTTGTTAGCTGCCGTTGAGTTAGCCCCCAGCTCATGGAGAGGTGACAACCCATGCACAATGAAGTAAAACGCTGCCTGATCCTGCACTATCCCCATGATTGGCTGTGGATCCAACTGCTGTGATCCATAGGGTTTTCACTGGCTAATCTTCAGAAGTGGATTGCCAGGCCCTTCTTCCTTGTTTGTCTTAGTCTAGAAGCCCCAATAAAATCTGTTCGGCATCGCAGCGACACACAAGCCTCCAGTGACAGACAGGTGTTGGCAAGGCATGAGGTGTGCTGGCCAGGAATTAAACTCAGGTCTCTGACATGGAAAGCAAGAATTCTACCACCAATGCTCCCCTGCCCTTTAATCTTTAGCATGGCATAGAAGACCATGAATTATCTGGGCCCTATCTACCTCAGACCGTTCTATTCCAGTTCACATGTTGAAGCCACATTGGCCTTATTTCCATTTCTCAAATGGGCTAACCTCTTTCTCACCTCCAGGCCTTCACACATTCCTGCCTGGGATGCTTCCCTTCATTCTTCATCTAGCTAATTTCTGTTCATCCTTCAGCTCTCAATATCATCTCATGGGAGATATATTCCCTGTTCTCCCACGTAAACTCAACCATATACATGATGTACTCTCTCATTCAGCATATCACTAACCTTGTGTACTTAAATAATGGTTGATTTATCTGACCAAACATTACCTGTATCCCTAACTGTACTATGCTAACAAATTCAAAGACACATGCGATCCTACAAAAGTAACAGTAAAGCTTATATCTGCAGTAGTTCTTACCATTTTGATAAGCTTAAAGAAAAAGAAAAGCAGTGTCCATCAGTTATAATTAAAGTTAATAATACAAGAGTTAACATAGGTATTAGGCCTCTAGGTGGTGCAAATGGTTAAGTACTTTGCTACTAACCCAAAGGTTGGCAGTTTGAACCAACCCAGAGGTGCCACAAAAGAAAGGCCGTGCAATCTACTTCTTTAAGATTAAACCAAGAAAAAAAAAACCTAACCTATTGCCGTTAAGTCAATTTCAACTCATAGTGACCCTACAGGACAGAGCAGAACTGCCCCGGAGGGTTTCCAAGGAGTAGCTGGTGGATTTGAACAGCTGGCCTTTGGTTAGCAGCCGAGCTCTTAACCACTGCGCCAAACTGAAAACCCTATGGAGTGCAGTTTTAATCTGAAACATGTGGGGTCACCATGAGTCAAAATCCATTTGACAATAACAGGTTGGGTTTGGTTTTTAACACAGGTACTAATCCACTAATTTGTTGATTATCAGATACCAGTATTAGCTTTAGTCTGAAAGTGTTCTGTAGTCACAGCAACCACTGGCTAGAAAGTGTCGAGCATAATGACAAATTACATGCAGGGAATATATCCAAGGGAGACAATACCTTGAGTTTATAGGATTCATCCTGGGAATTTCAAATTACCTCACTTACACTGCTAGCAAAACTGGGAGGTGGGGAGGCGAAAATTCTGGTTTTTTAAATAAGAAGATGAGATTCAGAAATTAAATAATTTGTCAAGGGTTTGTTGAAAATATTGAAATACTTCTCAGGTATTATCCAAGAATCCTTAGAGCATCTTTAGTATGGGGATAAGGGGATAGGTATCATTAACTGCATTTCATGTGGAATGAACTTAACCACCAGAGGATAATGACCTGCCTTGTGTCATACAGAAAGGCAGCAGCAGAGCCGGGAATAGAAATAGGTTCTGAGATTCCTAGTTCACCACTATGTTCTCTAAACCACAGCACAGACTGAATAAAAGCGAGGAGCAGTCTGAACAATCAGATACTGATGTAATTTGCCGAATGCATGTATCCACTGGATTCAATTATGAGCTTTCATTCTACATCCAAGACATTTTCTTTATTTTTCAGTAGGGATAGAATTACTTGTTGAAAATGTAATAATCAACTGGGGGAGTGGGGGCTGGGTGGTAATTTAACCGATCTATAAATATGTAATTTTGGCCCTCTAACACCGATGCTGACGTATTTGCCAATATGACTAAAATTCAAAACCTATTTTGATTTCCAGAGGTTTTGGCCTGGTAAAAGTTATTGAGCATTCTACCCTGAATATAGTCAGTAAAATAATCTCTCAAGAGGTTTATGTAGAGATTGTTCTCCTTGAAAGTGAACAGAGTATAAAGAAAGGTAAACACACTGGACACAGCACTTAGAAGAGCTGACTTTTAATTCTAACTCTATGGAGTAAAAACCGTTAACCAGATTTAAAAGCCTTTCAGCTATTCAGAGAAAGGAAATATTTGAGTCACCGACGCTGCTGACTCAAAGGATGTCACTCACCGCCCTCCCTTCCTTCACCTTTCATCTTACCTGGCAATCAACAGATTCAGGGGTACAATGTTTGGAACCTTTTGTGACCCCCTGTCATGACAGGCTCTCACCTCAGTCCCCTACATGCTATAAGTCAAACAGTAAAATAAAATAAAATCTCACCAGCAAGCTCATCACAGCAAAAGGAAGGCTTCAACTGATCTTTAGTCCATTCTTACTTTCCTCACCCTCATCAGTCCCAATTCTCAATTCCCCCAATGATTCTGAATCTTGTGATAAGATTGAGAAAACATTTAGCTCAGGGAAGAACATACAGTTATTATTTTTATACTACTGTATAATCTCATTTAAGTCGCAACTAAACTGCATGATAGCCAATTAAAAACAAACAGGTGCCATCAAGTTAGTTCTGACTTATGGTGACCCCATGTGTGTCAGCGTAGAACTGCTTCATAGGGCTTTTAATGGATGATTTTTCAGAAGTAGATTACCAGGCCTTTCTTCCAAGGTACCTGTGGATGGAATGGAATCTCCAACCTTTCAATTGGCAGCCAAGCAAGTCAACCATCTGCACCACCCAGGGGCTCCACAACAGCAGAATTATTCTAGTCTGTGATGCAGGAAGAGTGGGGAATGTCTGTTTACATACATATAATAGACTACTGAATTCTCCTCATTGGTGGAAAAACACTACAAACTTGAATCTGTTTTCCATAAGAAGTAATTTTACAGGTGTTATTAGACAATGGACAAGCATTTGTATTTTACCCTATATACAATTACAGTTACTACACCTCTTCTTGGAAAAAGAAACAATTTAACAAATTAGGGGCAACGTGTATCAGAGCAGTCTTAACTAAAAAGCAGGTCTCACACCCAGAGCTTGAAGGAAATCAGAGTAAGTCCAAAGAGAAATAGAGAGTAGGCCTTAGAGTAAATTTCACTTGACCATTTTAATTTCACTATTAGATAAGCATGGTTAGGAAGGGAAAAGGTAGATAGTGATAGAAATGAATTCAGCAAATAAAAAATGTTTAGGCCAGTTAGAATTTGGGATACTCACTGCCGTTGATTCAACTTCATCTCATAGCTACCCTATAGGACAGAGTACAACCACCCCACAGGGTTTCCAAGGAGCAGCTGGTGGATTCGAACTACTGACCTTTTGGTTAGCAGCCTGAGCTCTTAACCACTGTGCCACCAGAGCTCTATTAGAATTTAGGGGATGATAATAATCACTGAAAATTATCGGTGAGGCTGTATCAATTAGAAAGAAAAAGAGCTGATATAGTACAAAGCACTCCTATTCCTAATGCCAGGTGCAGCAGCAATGTTGTTTTTGCTAATTATCAAAATAGTCCTATGGTGAATGCATATGTAATTATTCCCCTTTTACAAACTGAGAAACCCAAAATCCAAAATCAATGTTGTTTCCTTCACTTATGTAATTATTCAGTAATAGAGGAGGTTTTGAACTTTTATTCTCAAACTGATGCTTGGCCACCCTGCCTTAACAACACATGAATAAAACGAATGATAGAGACTCCCAAAAATATCAAACAATATGTCTCACAAATGTGACCAGATAAAAAGCTTCTAAAAAGAGACTCTATCTACAGCCAAAATTGCTTCAAATGTATTATTTGAGAATTTCTGGATCCTTGCAAAACACAACCCAAGTACCGAGTTCAATTTTTAAAAGAACATAGACACCTAGGATTAGAAGTGGCTCCAAGTGACCCTTATACCTATACTTTGCTTCCAAGGAATTCCCTACAGTTGGAAAACTTTCGGAGGGGATGTCTGATTCCAGCTTCAAAAACCCATAGAATTACCATCAGATTTCCTCAAAGCTAAAGAAAGCTGTATATAAATAATGTTTAATTTCACTGAAGCAGCAAGAGGTGCTGGGCGGCTACAGAGCTAAGCCCTGCATGCTTTAGGACCTCTGGCAAGCTTTCAGCTGAGTCCACAAAAAAAAAAAGACGTAGGAAGTTGGAAAAAACCCCATATGGGTTCATCCTGATTTGGGAAGCTTAAGTTGCTATACGAGTATCCACCTTTAAACACCTCATGGCATTTCTTTAAAGCTTTCCAATGTGTGGATACATTGTTTCTTTTAAGAAATCTTTTCCTTCAACAGTATTAGTCCAAGTGTCTCCTCTGTAGGTACTGTTTCTGAGCAATATGCGTGAACAGCAGAGAAGAGGTCAGCAAAGTGCAACCGGACACTTATATCCTGTGCTCAGAATAGCCCCAGCCTCAACTCAGCCCCTCCCTTCCCATCTGATAGGTTTTCATTCACTCCTTCTCAATAATTGACGTTTTTGACCATTTAATTATTAACAAAGGTCTACCAGGCCCCACATTTTTTTTGTTGTTTAAGAATACTACCTCCTCCAATACACATGACTAGATTATATCCTCTAACAAAAAATAGGTTTAAGTCATTATGATTTCATGTCTGTAAAATGTTGAGATTCTGACCTCCAAAAAGACAAGTCACCATTTCATCATTTTAGTCTCTCTTCAAAAGATGGAGGAGAAAAAGAAAAGAGGATAGGAAAGGCATGTTTTAGGAGTTTCTTTTTCTTATAAATATACGAATGATGTAAATATGTCAATGATCTTTGCAAAATCAAACAGCAGCAATGTCAAGGATAAGACTGATACTATATCATCTTATTTGACTAAGAGTAGTAAGAGAACTAAATTTCTGACTAAAACTTCAAAGATTTACGAGGATTATATAATGTATTGCTATATATCATATGCCTCATTTTAGCTCATGTTATATATTTAGTGATTGATTCATTTTATTAACAAATATTTAGTGAATAGCTACTCTGTCCCAAACACTGTCCTACTTCTTCACTTTTATTTTCCTAAGAACAATTTTCCTGTAAATTCCATGCATTTTCAACTATACTCTCTCTCTTAACATCCACTTGTAGAATTATTCTTGCATTTGGACAGACAGGAGCATAATTCCTATTGGACTTGGTCTTGAACGCAAGAGGAAAACCACCACAATACATCATAACAGCTTTAAGAGAGCTTCAGAAATGGAGACACGTTTCAGCCAATATTGTCTTGCTGTACTTTATGTTTCCTGAGTCGTCAGTTGGACTTGATGTTAAGTAAAGGCTCCTCCTTATGAAGTCAGAGTTGCCAGGGTCGGCTGGGGAGTTACCTAGCCTTGCAGAGCCAAGGCCTTATCTCAAAGGATAAGGTGGAGTTTGCTCTTTTCCCCCATTGCAAAATACGAGAATATTAAGTAATCTGTTTATATCTTACTGACCCAAAATCCTGGCTGACAGACTTTTTAAAGGATAAAATATCCATAGGGTCTCCTTCTGTTTTGGAAAAAGATACCTGGGACTCTTCCTACCTCAATTCATATCTCAATTCACCCAACAAAATTTGGCAATTTCCTTTAAGTGCGTTTGAAATGAAAACCAAGTAGATGTTCCTCATGGTCAAAGGTTCTAGGTCATTTTGGTAATATCAATTTGTCAGTGCAGAACAATTCTGTGGATGTACACAGACTGGAGATTTTTGGTCCAGAAACAAATATGGATATCTGAAATGCTGAAATTTTTAAATGCATTTATCCACAGTAACTACTCCATGCCATAAAGTCTAGTTTTACTAAGCCTCACATGGTGTCTTAGTCATCTAGTGCTGCTCTAACAGAAACACCACAAGTGGATGGCTTCAGCAAAGAGAAGTTTATTCTCTCACAGTCCAGTAGGCTACAAGTCCAAATTCAGGGCATCAGCTCCAGGGGAGCCCTTTCTCCATCTGCTCTAAAGGAAAGTCCGTGTCATCAATATTCCCTTGGTCTAGGAGCTACTCTGCTCAGAAACCTCAGGTCCAAAGGACGCGCTCTGCTCCCGGCACTACTTTCTTGGTGGTATGAGGTTCCCCACTGTCTGTTTGCTTCCCTTTCCTTTTATCTCCTGAGAGACAAAAGGTGGTGCAGGCCACACCCCAGGGAAACTCTCTTTACATTAGATCAGGGATCTGACCTGGGTAAGGGTGGCGTTAGCTACAATCCCACCCTAACCCTCTTTAACATAAAATTACAATCACAAAATGGAGGACAACCACAGAATCCTGGGAATCATGGCCTAGCCAAATTGATACACACTTTTTTGGGGGGACATAATTCAATCTATGACACGTGGTGTAAGGTAAGCAATCACAGAACATAAATCAAACCTTCTATTTATTCTAAAGATTAAAACTGGTACTCGGTTTCCCTTTTTATAAAGGATTTCTTTAAACCATTAACACTAATGCACAAGAGAGAAATTACGTGAAAACAAGGTTTAAGTCTTTAAATATATACCACATAGATAAATCCATTATTTAAACAGAAGATGACACCTCTTCTGACTCACTCTATTCTTAGCGAGTTGCAGTTGACAATTTCTTTTGGGTTTCTAGATCATGGATTAAGTGCCAGGCCACCCACAGAGAGAAGAGTTGAACAAGGTGAACTAAAGGTTTGGTTTGAAGTGTCAGTCTCCTCCTTTCTCAGAACTAGAGCACTAAAAGGAACTCTGAGAGAGCATCTAGCTCTTATCTTCAGGCTAAGCTGAATCCAACCACCCCAAATCAGGGGGCCTAAAAAATATTTTTAAAAGCATGAACATTCAAAGCAACTAGAGTCACTGGACCTTATCCACCTTAATAGTCACTTATTGGGAACGCATCTTATTTGTGTGATTTTTTTTAAAACTAAGTTTTCTTTTAAGATTATTATCTTGAAGTCTTAGTGCTACAATATACTTCAAACCATGTTTATCCTAGAAGCAAGAGAAGTAAGAATTTCTAATTCTTAAAATGGAGTATTTACTTCTGCTACAACTGCAGAAGAAACACAGCCACTTCAGAACAGAGATAAGTTTGCTTTCCTTCAAATATACCCTTGTCTGTGCAATTCAACATAGGAGATGGACTCATGGCCTTGTGGAAAATATTCCCACTCAAAATGTGAATTTTTTTAAAGGTCTTGACAAGCCAGTCTTCATTCTCAAACACTGGAGCAATGATCACCCATCAAACCCATGTCTATTTCAGCTTCCTGACACTTTCACCTAGAGTTGCTCTAAAATGTAGATGTTCCCACACCCACCGGATAGAGCCAGGTGAGAAAACTGGAGAATCACTTGAGAGGGTCCATGAATGGTTCCTACTTGTAGTTTCAAGACTTCTAATGTAGAAATGTCTCCACTGTTAGAAGTTCTCCACCAAATGATGATACCATAAGCAACCATCCTATAGGGTCTCAGGATTTAGCAAGAGACAACTAACATGCCTGGAAATAAATGTAATCAGCTCAGGCTCAAATAAACTGAAAAACAATCATAATAGAAGTCTTATCAGAGTGGGGAAAACACACAAAATCCACATAGCAAATTTAATCATCACAAAGCCAAACACACTTCTTAAATTTTGCAGGCAATTCTACCACTTTTGGTTTTCTTTTTGTTTCTCCTTACAGAGACCTGGCTACAAATTTATGTTCTATTGACTTACATTGTCTTAATTTTTTGCTTAAAAATCAAGGGAAATACTTCAGGAAATACATTTCTTAGTCAAAGACTTAAGAAACCTGTGTACAATATCCCATTGCAGGGGGACGCTGTCAAACCCTACAGACCTTATAAACTCAAGAAGTGATTTTCATCTCCTGTGAACTTAGCTAGCACATTATTCTCAAGAAAAGCACACACACATACACACACACACATTACATCTCATTACCAGAAGTTTCCAAGCTTTCTCACCGATTTTTCTACCTTCACTGCCCTAAGAAAACTATGGGATATTTGCTCAAGCCGACATTGTTTCTTACATTCATATGCTACAGTTGTTAATACTCTTATCCCCTTTTCACACTGGGACAGTACAAGACTCACCAAAATAGGGATTTAACATCACAGGTTACAAGAATTTTAGGGCAAAAGTTCCACTATTTTGTTTTCACCAACTTGACATTTTCCCACAGTCATGCTGTAAAAGTGCAAGGCACCCAGAAAACAATATGAAGGAAAACACTGTCGTTTCCTTTTTCCTAAGAAACTTAGGCATCAGGTTCTTATTAGTCAGGCTCAAAAGCATACATGCGGGAAGCTGAGAGGTGGGGGGCAGGGAGAGGAGGAAGCAGTGGTGGGGGGCCAAATTCCAGGACTCTACACGGTCAAAAGAAACCTCCTAAGGAAACATTAGAAACAATCTAACAGCCATACTACTCAAACGGTTCTGGTGATACAAGGGCATCACTTGCTCAGGACCTGGTGTTGAGTTCATTTGAAGATCACTCCAGAACATGCAATGCCCACCCTCTTTCTACCAACCCCCCACCCCCACCCCAGTCCAAGTTTTCAGTAGGCAAAAGCGTACCAAATGGCCTCAAAATACATTATGAACTGCCTTCCAGATGACTTTAAAGAGTGGAATTTATCACGTGGCTCACCTGCAAGTTTATTTACCTTTATGAGTACTGCTTTAAAATTTCATTATAAATATGAATAACCTGTGATGCCTTCATATAATTACTTTAATATTATTAAGTAAGCCCTGCATTCTCACTATCAGATAAACAGTATTGTTCCTATACTATTGATAAATCAAGCAGTGAGTTTCTGTTTATGATGATGAGAAATTTGGCAATGGATACTGATGATAGTTGTACAACATGATTGATGTAGTTAATTTCTCTCGCTGAATTGTATACTCAAAAGATGTTGAATTGGCAAATGTTGTCTTATCTATATTTTTACAACAATACAAAGGAGAGAGACAAGGGAAGCGAAGGCACACAGAGCATGGCAGCCCCAGCTACAACATAACACTTATTTGGTTTTTAATGGGTACTAGAGAATATTAATAAAAGAAGTCCTAGAGGATTTTTAAGTAAAAAGTGCTTGTCCATCTTTTCCTGAGACTCATCCATGATTACCACTCTTAACATTCTCAGTTTAGACCCATTTTTCCTGCAACAATGTTATCAGTCTCCTTCTGTAACATCCATTTCTCTACCCTACAAGCTACAAGAAAGAATATGAGAAGGTGCTGCCAAATACATTTAGATAAAGCTAGCAGCTTCCTTGAGTTACTTATTAGAGGTGGTTCATATTATCTGGCAAAATATTTCTTTTTGAGAGAGAGGCACAGCTAACTAGACACCTGCTTCAAAGCGATACCCCTTTTTTACATGCAGGACACATTTTCAGATTCTCATGGCCCAGTAAAAGGTCTTAAAATTACTTTCTGTGTTGAAGCAAATGTGGAAATAAATGAAACACCATGGAAAGGCTTTGGATTTTAACTTTAAAACATAAGAGATACGAAACGGATGAATGCCAGCATCCACAGAAACATACGTATATGAATATGCACTTTCCCAGACCCATAAGGCTCACCTTCTACTTCTTCTTCATCACATACATGCTTAAGGAAGGAAGCCCCTCTGTCCAGGACAGCTTCATCCTCCATCCTATAGTAATAAAAAAGAAAAAAAGAATGCTCAGACTTCTCCTGGAGTGAGCCACTTGAGGTAGCCCAGCTTCTGGGCAGGTTAACCTGCAAGCTGTTGTTCATGTTAACAGAGCACAGTCACTCTTCCTTTGGTGTCTGCTACTTCTTCACACAGATCCTCTCATCTGGTGCTTGAAAACATGCCGGTCCCACATAGCTTCAGTCTAACCTTGAGAGGGCACCCACATTGGATATGTGAGAGAAAAAATTCCCAATCCTGTAGGCTGAATGTTGGGGGAGCTCCCCCTCGGGGTTTGCAAAAAAAAAAGATGAAAGGAAAAAAATACCAAGAGAGGAAGTTTGGTGTGTCTGGAGTGCTCGTGATGATCGTTTGTGGAAATTCAGCTTCAGTGCTTAGCTCTTTAAACACCCACTGCATAAAAACGTATACCCTCACACACACACATGCACACCCACCCACACGCAGAGAACGACAGGGCGTTAGTCTAGTGCACAGTGGGAGCCTAGCTTCCAGCCAGCCTCTTAATACCAGCACAGCCCAGTATTCTGTGTTGAGTGGCAAGCTTTGAGTCACATGTTGGCCTTACGGAAATCTGACATCTGAGGATTATCCAGCAACCCAGCTTCAGCAAGAGCCACGTATACATGCCTCTCATTCATTCATTTTCCACATTCTTATCACATGTCTCTCTCTTTATGTATATCTGCCCTGTTAACTCTTCCTTGAAGGGCACAAAGTTCTTCATTTTGTAACTACATTATGCTGTCCTCCTGTTTCCTTACATAATAGGATCTACTCTGCAATTTCATATGCTAAATAAGACCTAAGAATCCATCCAAGTAGTGACAGCGTTTACACAGCCTCCCGATGCCAAGCATGTTTCTAGTTTATAGTATGAGTGAATGCTTATTTCCATACTCTGTGGCTCCTTTTCAAGGCATTAATTTTGATATACAGAATTCCATGAACTCCATTTATAGTGAAAGCAGAAGGAAAATCCTGAATTGCTCAAATGCTGCTTATGTAGTGCTGGTCTAGAAACAAAGAACTTTCTCTGGGGACAGCTGCTCTATGTCATAGCGTACATGAGCCCTGTCAGAGAACCAAATGTTCACTCTGTACTCTAGTCATCCAATTATATGTTCAGACATTGAATATTGTAGGTCTGTTTTCCATATTGTCTGCATAACTTATTTTTGGGCTTCAGATATTTGGTATAATCTATGTGAATGTGCACTGAATTCATATTTTCCTCCTTTCTATTTTAGGAGCATATCTATCTCACAAAGCAACCAGCTTAGTGAAAAAGTCAGGAATTTGGTGTCAGACACACCTCAGTTAAAAAAAAAAAATCTAGTTCTACCACTTAGTGCTTGTGTCACCTGGAACCAAGTGCACATTGTTGAACTTTTTCAGCCTCAGTTTTCCCATCTATAAAATTAAAACCTCTTTCCATCAAGTCTATTCCAAATCATGGCAACCCCATGTGTTGCAAAGTAGAAATGCTTCATAGGGTTTTCTTGGCTGTAGTCTTTATAGAAGCAGATCATCAGGACTTCCCTCTGTATTGCTGCTAGGAGTGTCTGAACCACCAACCTTTAGGCTAGTAGTCGAGCACAACGATTTGCACCACCCAGGGACCTTTCTGTTTTGTTTTGTTTTGTTGTTAATTGCCGTCAAGCAATTCAGACTCATGGCAACCCTATGTGTTGCAAAGTAGAACTGTGCTCCATAGGGTTATCAAGGCTGTGACCTTTCAGGATTACCAGACCTGTCTTTTGAGGCACCTTTGGGTGGGTTTGAACTGCCAATCTTTCAGCTAGTATTTGAGGGCTTAACTGTTCGTGCCATGCAGGGACTCCTTTTCTACAAAATTAGGGGCAATACTAACAATCTTGCAGGACTGTTTTGAGATTCAAATTAGATGACACAAGTGAAAGTACTCAGCACAGTGCCTAGCACAGACATGTTTAATAAATATAAGTTTCCTTCCTTTCTTCTTTTTCACCATGCCCAACTACTGGTGGACAATGCCATTACAAAACTCATTACTTTTGGATACTTGTAGAATTTCTTATTTCAGAGATATGGGACTTGTATGCAATAACTCATCCTGATATATTCCTGTTTCCTTCTCTATTCACAAATGAAAAATATAAATCTAAATGTAAACAATATACAGGTCAGCCTTTAAGATTACAGTGGAAAAGAGAATGCCTTGAAGACTTGAGAGGTCATTTACTAGCCTCTCTGAGGCTCTAATGTCACCCTATTTCCCATGAGGATTAAATGATACAGCATATTCATTGATTCAGCAAATGTTTATTTAGTGTCTCTATGTTCCTGGCACTTTTCAAAGGGAGGAGAATACATCCATGAATAAGATAGGCAAGGTTCCTAATACACCAATAACAAATAGATCAACAAGGTAGTCTCAAATAGTATTAAGCACTTTGTAGAAAATAATATGGGGCAGGGGCTACCTGACATAGCATGGCTCAGATGAGGCTTCTGAGGAGGTGACATTTGGACAGAGGCAAGAATGATAAGAAAGAATCAGTCAAGGGAAGATCTGGGGGCAGAGTGTTCCAAGCAAAGGGAACAGCAAGAGCAAAGACCATAAGATGAGAACAAGTTTAGCACGTTCAAGAAACAGAAACAAGGTCAGTGTAACTGAACAGAGAGACAGGGGATCAATGGTAGGAGACAGTGCTAGAGCAAATTGGGGCCGTGCAGGCCAGGGTAAGGAGTCAGAATTTTATCGTAAGTGTTATGGGAGCCACTGAAGGGTTTTAAAGGAGCCCTGGTTGCACAGTAGTTAAGCACTGGCAGCTAACCAAAAGGTTAGTGGTTCAAACCCACCAGCCACTTTGTGGGAAAAGGATGTGGCAGTCTGCTTTTGTAAAGATTACAGCCTTGGAAACCCTATGGGGCAGCTCTACTCTGTCCTGTAGGATTGCTAAGAGTCAGAATCAACTCAATGGCAATGGGTTTGGGAAGGGTTTTAAACTGGGAGTGACTTGAACTGTTCTACCTTTTTAAAAGATCACTCTGCCTGCTATGTGAAAAATGGATAATCAGGGGACAAGAGAAACTAGGAAACTATCACAGGAGCCCAGAGACACTTGCTGGGAGGGAATCAAGAGTTCTATTTTGGCCCCTTTAAGGATGAGATGCTTATACATGAAAAAGGAGACGTCAGGTACATGACTAAAAGTGAGTCTGGAACTCAGGAGGTCAGGGCTGGAGACAAACATTTGGGAACTGTTGAATAAAACTGGTATCTGAAGCTCTTACTAGACAGGATGATCCAAGAAGAGAGGCAGAGATAGAAGAATGGCAGACCTAAGACCCAGCACCGGGAAATGCCAACATTTACGAGCAGAGCAGAGGAAGAAGAGCAGTCAAAGAGGTAAGAGGAAAACCAGGTGAGAGAGATGTGGAGGAAGTCAAGAGAAGAGGAGAGCACTCCTACCACAAGAGTAAGAAAGATGAAGACAGAGAAGTAAAAACTGGATTTGGCAATATGGAGGTCATTGGCAATCTTGGCAAAAGCACTTGAAATGTATACCCAGTACTAGACACACAGAGGGTATTCAGCAGCTCTCCTTTCTTTTTCCTACCCTCCTCCATTCAGTCATTCAAATAAATATTTACTGAGTATCTATTTTGTGCAAGGCTCACTTCTAGGCACTGGAGATACAGTGATGAGCTAGACAGACCAGGTACCTGCCACCATGGAGGTTACATTCTGGTGTAATTACATGTGCCTCTCAAAGACCTCTCCTAGGAAGCCATGAGAGTCAGTCCAACATGCAAGAACCCATCAGTGATACAAGATTCAGAGACACAGATAAGGATGACAGCTTAATGGGAAATTTTCTTAAAACATCTCAGAATTTACAACCAAATCCTAAAGTCCTGCACTACTACAGGTACATTAATAGTACTGTCTTCCCTTTGGAAGATAGAGTAGCTTAACTCACATTTCTTCTCAGAACTCTTTCCACTCCCATTAGCCTACAGAATTCAACACAATTTCCTGTACAACATCATTTCTGCACCTCACCATTTATCAAGTTGCTCCTAAAGTCTTTTGGGGTCTTCTTACATATTTTCTGAATAAAATATTTAGCCTTCATGCGTAAGCCCTTCCCAAAACTTCACGCAACAGTTAAAGGGGAAGTAAAGGAAGAAAACCAGTAACAACTGGAGAGGAAGGTTAATGCCGCAGAGCCCTCTCCATAGACTAGATAAATGATCCAGCCTGCTGAACCACAGTCACCCGTGTTTCATCTGAGTTAGAGACTGAGAATAATGATTGGTGCATTCCTTGGCTCTTTGATGCATATTTCACATTCCCTCCAAGACTATACATAGCAAGTAATTAGAAACTTGGTTCTTTCTGAGGGACAATGCAGAGCATCTGAAAGTAGCTTCTTCCCTGTAGGGAGAGAAAAGGAATGAGTGCTGCAAACTAAAACTAAGAAACTTGCACAGCCACAGCGGTCTTCCCCCCGAGCAACCCTCAACCCATCCTCAAGAGCAAGTCTAGTCTGGTGCACCAAGTATAGGGATTTTATGACTTTTTCCATTTTCACACCACAACTGTCAAGTATTTGGGTTTGTGTTTCCCCTCTCCCCTAAAATCCTCCCAGTGGTTGCTTGCTATTATTAGGAAGGCAGAAAATATCTTTTAAAATGACCCTCTGACCCAAACAGTTTTCCCCTCTATCGACAGGAAGAAATTAACTCATCTAGTCCCTAATCAGTCCCCCAAGCCCATTCTTGCAGTATCCCTTTCACAAGGCCTGGGTTTGCTGGGAACAAAGAAGGGAAGAAGCATGCCTCTAAACAGCTCCCTGGGTTGCTGACATTGCCAGCATGAGGCAAAGTTCAGAACAGATTTGGAAGCTTCTAATCAGCATTATGGGGCTAAGGGTCATAGTAGTTGTATAAAACATACTCAGGGCCAATACTGACTTCCTTCAAGGGGGCCTCTGATGGTAGAAATTTTACCCCTTCTATAGAGCTCCACACCCAAAGCGGGGTTTTCTCATTCTTTGTTATTCTGGGACAATAAAATGATTTAACTGTAACACATGTCCATTCTGCTGCCAAACGGGCCGGCTTTCACCAGCCGGTCCTAATCACTGAGCAGGCTTGCAAGGGTGACTTAAGCCCAGCACAAGAAACATTTGTGCAAAACTGTCAGCCACTGGGCCTTGAGCACCCATCTACATTCCACCCCTCTGAGCTCCTACCCCCACAGCCCTTGCCAACTGCCAACGTGCTCACCAGCTAGTCCACACAGCACGAGCAGCTGCCACTCAGCCAGTCAGCAAGTGGCAGGCCACCAGCACACAAGTTTCAGAATGCAAGCCTGTCCCTGTCACAGTGCTGCTAAAGGTTGAAGGTCTTTGGGAGCACTAGCCTTTAGATTTGCCTCAATTGCCCTCCCACCCCCCTTCTCCCATCTTTCCCGTTTTATACCTCCCACGGTAGCATTTCACTTGTCTCTATAGTAACAGCATCTGGTTTCAGAGTTAATAACATCATACCACACAGTTCTCCTCCTAACCCAAGCCTTTTGCCAAAAGATGCACTAGCAAAAAGGCTGCTGCTTAAGGTGGAACCACCAGTTTTCTTCGTACTCTGGGACTGCAGCTATATTGCACACTTTAGGGTCACAGCAACTGCAGCGCTCTGCCCCAGGAGAAATGGAAAACAGGCTTCCAACCTTGGCACACTAGCCACTGTGGAGAGGATCCCCTCTGGGACTTCCAGTCCTCATTGAAGAGCCAGCCCACTCTCCTCCACCGGCTGCATCTCTGCTTAAGTAAGCCGCACATGGATCAAATTAATAGCTGGGGCTTTCTGACTACTTCCAAAAAGGCACCAGGGAGATGGCACCCTAGGAAGCACACCCATCCTAGAGTTTGACACCACTGTTTCTTTCCATGCGTACAGCTTAAAGTTTGTCAACCTCATACATAAACTCCTTCCACTTTATCTTCACTAGCTTGATCTGATTACAACATCCAGCAAACTCCATAATCTCTCACTTTACAATGGCTTTCCTGTGCATAGCAAATGTTTAAACAGTTCTTTACACACATGCCCGCACACACACCAAAGTGACGCATGCATGAAGGAAGTGAAGAGTTTTATTATCATTAGCTGCTGCTGCCATGAAAATTATATTTACAGTGTGCATAAGGGCTTTTATCTGGGGACTAAGCGGTGTTAACCTCAAGACTCAGAGTTCAAAACCAGGCTGTCCTGGCTACCTGGCTGGTCTTCAATCAGATGATGGGCAAAAATCAGCATTTTACAGGTCTTTTTCAGGAGCTACACAGAACGCAATAATAATTCCTAACATATAAAATTATACACTCCTGTACACATTTAGAGTTCTATTCCCCATTCTAATCATTTCTAAGGGGTGGGGAACCATTGTCATTATAAACCATTTGCAAATACGACTTTTTATTTCCAAGCTTTTTAAAGCCTCCTAGAATTTTGTGGGTGCTTTCGTTGTTTGCTGTAAAATCGGCTGTTCACATTCTCAACACACACATAAAGAACAGTGTTAATTCTCCCAGCCACAGGCGACAGGCGAGAGTTATCCCAGTGGCTGCAAAGTACACTGCCATCTTTTGGCAACATGTGCTCACTACAGGGAACCACACGGCAAGGGCGGAGGAAAAGCGGCAATCTTTCCCTGCAAAACTTCAGAGGGGCCCCATGAGAAGCTTTCATTCCCACAGGAAGTAAGGGAGCAGAACACAGTTGTTAGGTTAACTGTAGAGACTGCTGGAGCTCTGGACTTATACATTGGTGGAAAAAGACATGGGTGCAGCACGCTTGACAAGCATGACTAATGGCAGAGGCGACTCCAGGAGATCGGCTTGCAACAAAGCACAGCAAATCGCCTTTGCCGAGTTCAGGAGAACCCTAATCAGCCTGGAAATTTACACAGGCCCTGGGCCAGGGAGAAATGTGTGACAGCCCCACATGAAATCAGGCTGTAGACTGGATAAAAGGTGAAAATGCAACCCAGAGCAGGGTCATGCCAAACATAATTCTGGATTTATGAACTGTATGAAAAGTTCATTTGCCCTCTTGGGCATTTATTCCAGAGAAATGAAAAGTTACGTTCACACCAAAACTTCTACATGAATGTTCAAAGTAGCTTTATTTGTAACAGCCACAAACTGTAATTGGACCAGAATTTCTTCAACAGGTGAATGGTTAAACAAACTAGGGTACATACATACCACAGAATACTACTCAGGAACAAACCATTGATACATACAACAATTTGAATGCATCTCCAGGGGATTACGCTGAGTGAAAATGGCCAATTCCAAAGATTATATGTTGTATGATTCCATTTATACAACATTTTTGAAATGACAAAAAAAAAATTGAAATGGACAGATTAGTGGTTGCCAGGGATTATAGAGATTGGGATGGGTGAGGTGCAGGAGAAAGGTGGTTGTAGTTATAAAAGGGCAACACAAGGAATGCCTGTGATGTTGGAACTGTTCAGTATCTTACTTGTGGTGGTGGATACATGAACCTACACAGATGATAACACACACAATCATATACGCACACACAGAGAAATGAGTAGCAGTAAAACTGGGAAAATCTAAATAAATTCGGTGGATTGTATCAATGCCAATGTCCTAGTTGCGACATTATACTAAAGTTTTGTAAAATGTTACCTTTGGGGAAAGTGGCAACCTGTCCAAGGAATTTCTCTGTATTATTTCCTACAATTGCATGTAAATCTACAATTATCTGAACAAATTTTAATTTTAAAAAAATTCACTTGTAAATTTGATTTTTTTTTTTTTACTTTCCCCCTAGAAATATTATTTTACATGATATCATGTACATAAGCAACTCATCAACACATATGCAGAATTAGGTAGAACTGGGCACAAATTTGGATCCGCCCTTCAGTAACTATGTAAACTTGAGAAAGCTAATTAAGCTCTCACTTTAGTGTCCTTTAAAATGAGCCTAGAGCACTTCACAAATTGGTTGGGTAGTAAGTAAGTTTCTGGAGTAAATAAATTCAATGAATTTTAGTTGAATTTAAATCAAAGGTCCCCAGAGCCTGAGAGTACAACCAGTTGCCGTCGAGTCAACTCCGAATCATAGCGACCCCGTGTGTTTCAGAGTACAACTGTGCTCCATAGGGTTTTCAGGGGCTGATTTTTCAGAAGTAGAACACCAGGCCTTTCTTCCTAGGTGCCTCTGGGTGAACTTGAACCTTCCACCTTACAGTTAGCAAATGAGTGCATTAAAAATTTGTACCACCCAGGGACTTCCTGGAGAGTAGACTATTAACAGTCCTATGGACCCTAACACCATAATTCTGCCTCCCAGAGCAAATGCATGGGAATGTCAATCGGGAAGACCAGAGATTAAAAAGCCCCTTAAAGTCAAAGGATCAGACTCTTCTCTCCCATCTCCATGTTGGGGCAAGGTCTCCTCTAACCTCAGATGCCAACTGAGCTCTGAAAGGCTGAAGCAGGTTCAGCAATAAAGGACAATTAAAAAACTGGGAGAAGGATGGAGACAGGGACTCGGGAGTGAGGAAAGGAATAAGGGCTGAGGGGAGGTGACAGACAAAGGCAGAAACTGCTGGATAGGTAATTAAGTGCTGAAAAGGGACTGAGGCTTATGTGAGGCCCTCAGGACACTGCTGTGACTTAGCCCACATCCAAATTCTCACACTCTTTTTTTATTTTTTTTTTAATGGGCCTTCTCATGTGTTTCCACTACCACCACATGTTGCTTCTATCCAGTGCTCCACTGTAGAGCAGAGCAGCCTCATTCCTACAGCAGAAATTAAGCACTTTCCCTTAAAAGTTTTCTCAGAGTTTTTAACTGTTAGGCATAGGAAAAAGAGGCTCCCTTCTAAACTCTTCTAATTTCCGATTACCCCTCTTCAAGAGTGGGATTAGGCAGTTTGTCCACCGAATGCCAAAGATGAGGAAACTTTACCAAATTCTACAGTCTGAAACTGATCAAACATGCAATCAAATGCATTGATAATTACTGGTGATTGGAATGCAAAAGCTGGAAACAAAGAAGAAGGCTTGGTAGTTGGGAAACGTGGCCTTGGTGATAGAAATGATGCCGAAGACCGCATGACAGAATTTTGCAAGACCAACAACTTCTTCATTGCAAATACCTTTTTTCAACAACATAAACAGTGACTATACACATGGACCTCACCAGTTAGAATACACAGGAATCAAATTGCCTATATCTGTGAAAAGATGTGATGGAGAAGCTCAATATCATCTGTCAGAACAAGGCCAGGGGTCGACTGCAGAACAGACCATGTATTGCTCATATGAAAGTTCAAGTTGAAACTGGAGAAAATTAGAGCAAGTTCACAAGGGCCAAAAACACACTCCTGAGTATATCCCACCTGAATTTAGAGGCCATCTCAAGAATAAATTTGATGCACTGAACACTAATGACTGAAGACCAGACGAACTGTGGAATGATACCAAGGACATCCTACACGAAAAAAGCAACAGGTCAATAAAAAGACAAGAGAGAAACAAAAGACCAAAATGGATGTTAGAAGAGACTCTGAAACTTGCTCTTGAACATCGACTAGCTAAAGCAAATGGAAGAATGAAGCAAAAAACCCTGAACAAAAGATTTCAAAGGGCAACTCGAGAAGACAAAGTAAAGTATTATTAAAGCATAATAAATGTGCAAAGATCTGGAGTTAGAAAATCAAAAGGGAAGAACACACTTGACATTTCTCAAGCTGAAAGAACTGAAGAAAAAATTCAAGTCTCGATTTGCAATTCTGAAGGATTCTACGAGGAAAATATTGAACGACATAGGAAGCATCAAAAGAAGATGGATGGAATACACAGTGTCACTGTACCGAAAAGAATTGGTCAATGATTAAACATTTCAGGAGGCAGCACATGATCAAGAACTGATTGTACTAAAGGAAGAAGTCCACGCTGCAATGAAGGCACTGGCAAAAAACAAGGCTCCAAGAATCGACAGAATACCAACTGAGATGTTTCAATAAAAAGATGCAGCTCTAGAGGTGCTCACTCGGCTGTGTCAAGAAATTTGGAAGACAGCTTCCTGACCAACCAACTGGAAGATATTCACATTTGTGATCATTACAAAGAAAAGTGATCCAACAGAATGCGGAAATTTTTGAACAATATGATTAACATCACACACAAGTAAAATTTTGCTGAAGATCATTGAAAAGCAGTTGCAGCAGTACATCAACATGGAACTGCCAGAAGTTTAAGCCAGATTCAGAAGAGGACGTGGAATGAGGAATATCATTGCTAATGTCAGACGGATCTTGGCTGAAAGCAGAGAATACCAGAAGGATGTTTACTTGTGTTTTATTGACTATGCAAAGTCATTCAACTGCGTGGATTACAACAAATTATGGATAACACTGCGAAGAATGGGAATTCCAGAACACTTAATTGTGTTCATGAGGAACCTATACATTGACCAAGAAGCAGTCTTTCCAATAGAACAAGGGGATACTGAGCAGTTTAAAGTCAGGAAGGATGTGCATTGGGGTTGTATCCTTTCACCATACCTATTCAACCTGTACGCTAAGCAAATAATCTGGAAGGCGGACTATATGAAGAAAAATGCAGCATCAGGATTGGAGGAAGACTCATTAACAACCTGCGATAGGCAGATGACATAACCTTGCTTGCTAAAAGTGAAGAGGACTTGAAGCACTTACAGATGAAGATCAAAGACTACCACAGCCTTCAGTACAAATTGCACCTCAATATAAAGAAAACAAAAATCCTCACAACTGGACCAATAAGCAACATCATGATAAACGGAGAAAATACTGAAGTTGTCAAGCATTTCATTTTACTTGAATCCACAATCAACGCCCATGGAAGCAGCAGTCAAGAAATCAAAAGATACATTGCACTGGGCAAATTTGCTGCAAAAGAATCTTTAAAGTGTTAAAAAGCAAAGATATCACCTTGAGGACTAAGGTGTGCCTGACCCAAGCCATGGTGTTTTCTATCCCCTCATACGCATGCGAAAGCTGGACAATGAATAAAGAAGAATGAAGAAGACTTAACTTCTTTCAACTAATGGACCTCAACTATCACAGCCTACACCAGACTGAGTCCAGGTCAATTAGATGGTGCTCGGCTACCACCTCTGACTGCTCTGACAGGGATCACAATAGAGGGTCCTGGTGAGAGCAGGAGAAAAATGCAGGACAAAATTCAAACTCAAAAAAAAAAAACCAAATTTACTAGTCCAACAGAGACTGGAGAAAGCCAAGAGTATGGCCCCTAGACGTTACTCCTAAAGTTCACCCTTCAGCCAAAGATCAGATAGGCCTATAAAACCAACAATAACAAACATACTTCAACCATGTATATGAGACTAAAGGGGCACACCAGCCCAGAAGCAAAGATGAGAAGTCAGGAAGGGACAGGAAAACTGGATGAATGGAAATGGGGAACCCAAGGTCGAGAAGGGTAGAGTGTTGATACGTTGCAGGATTGGCGACCAATGTCACAAAACAATTTGTGGATTAATTGTTTAATGAGAAACTGATTTGCTCTGTAAACTTTCACCTAAGGCACAATAAGAAAAAAAAAGAATTGACGCCTTTGAATTATGGTATTGGATGAAGAATATTGACTATACCATGGACTGCCAGAAGAATAAACAAATCGTCTTGGAAGAAGTACCACCAGGATGCTCTTTAGAAGCAAGGATGGCGAGACATCATCTCACCGACTTTGGACATGTTAGCAGGAGGAACCAGTCCCTGGAGAAGGAGATCATGCTTGGTAAAGTAGAGGGTCAGTGAAAGAGAGGAAGACCCTCAATGACATGAAATGACACAGTGGCTGTAACAATGGGCTCAAACATAGCAACAATTGTGAAGATGGCACAGGACCAGGCAGTGTTTCGTTCTCTTGTACACAGTGTCGCCACAAGTCAGAACCGACTCAATGGCACCTAACAACAACAATGAAGGGACTTTCATCATCTATTAACAAAAATAAGTTAATTTTTTCAATAATTTATTTTATGTTTTTGTTGTCATTGAAAATATACATAGCAAAACATACCTCAATTCAACAATTACTACACTATAAGTCAGTGATACTGATTACATTCTTCCAGTTGTACAACCATTCTCTCCCTCCTTTTCCAAATTGTTCCTCCCCATTAACATAAACTCACTGCCCCTTAAGCTTCCTATCTGACTTTTCAAGTTACTGTTGTCAATCTGATCCATACTGATATTTCTTTAAAAGAGCACAGTGCTCCAGGCAGACATTCTTTACTAGTTAAACTAAACTGTTGTTTGCTTTGAGGAAGACTTCAGGGGATGTTTTTCGCCTAAGGATTAAGGTTTAAAGATTATCTCAGGGTATTAGTTTTGGGGTTCATCCAGCCTCAATGGATCCAGAAAGTCTGGATTCCAGGGGAATTTGAAATTTGTTCCACATTTTCACCCTGTTGTTCAAGAATGAGTTACATTTTAAAAACATTCACTACACACAGGCACTGTGCTAACACTTTACATGGATTATTTAGTTCAATTCTCACAATAACCCATGAGGTAAGTACTGTTCACATCCTCATTTTAAACTGTAATTTAAAGTTAAGTAATTTGCCGAAGGTCACACAGTAGGTATGAAGAGGAGACCAGACAGTCAAACTCAGCAGTCCACAATTTGAACCATTCTAATATTCTCCTTCAAAATTAATTAATCCATGCTCACCAAGGATTCTCAAGAATTTTTTTTCTTAATGCTTGACTTAAATACACCCTCTTATAATTTCAAATTAGGTCATTTATACTTACTTCTTCCCCTACCTTGATGTGCTTTCTGAGCAAATGTTGAAGCACTCTCTAATGAGTATCTCATAATGAATTTCTTTATTTTTGTTTAGCAAACACTCATGTAGACCTTATTATGTGCCACTCACTGCTATAAGTGCCTTACAAACATTAACCCATTTAATTCTCACAACAATCCAGTGAGGCATGTACTACTTTTATCATCATCATCTCTGAGGCACAGAGAGATTAAGTAACTTGCCAAAGGTCACAGAGCTATTGTTGTTATTATGTGCCGTTGAGTTGGTTCCAATTCACAGCGATCCTACGTACAACAGAACAAAACACTGCCTAGTCCTGTACCATTCTCACAATCGCTGCTATGTTAGAACTCATTGTTGCAGCCACTGTGTCAATCCATCTCATCGAGGGTATTTCCTCTTTTTCACTGACCCTCTACTTTACCACGCATGATGTTCTTCTCCAGGGTCTGGTCCTTCCTAATAACATGTCCAAAGTACCTGAGACGAAGTCTCACCATCCTCGCTTCTAAGGAGCATTCTGGCTGCACTTCTTCCAAGACAGATTTGTTCATTCTTCTGGAAGTCCATGGTATATTTATATACTTTGGCTACACCAAATTCAAATGCATCAATTCTTCATTGGTCTTCTTTATTCACTGCCCAGCTTTCGCATGCATATGAGGTGACTGAAAATACCATGGTTTGGGTCAACTGTACCTTAGTCTTCAAGGTGACATCTGCTTTTCAACACCTTAAAGAGGTCTTTTGTGGCAGATTTGCCCAATGCAATACATCCTTTGATTTCTTGATTGCTGCATCCATGGGCATTAATTGTGGATCCAAGTAAAATGAAATTCTTGACTTCAATATTTTCTCCATTTATCTTGATGTTGCTTATTGGTCCAGTTGTGAGGATTCTTGTTTTATCTTAAGGTGTAATCCATATTGAAGGCTGTAGTCTTTGGTCTTCATCACTAAGTTCTTCAAGTCTTCTCCACTTTCAGCAAGCAAAGTTGTGTCATCTGCATATTGCACCTTGTTAATGAGTCTTCCTCCAATTCTGATGCCGCGTTCTTCATATAGTCCAGGTTTTTTGATTATTTGCTCAGCATACAGACTGAACATGTATGGTGAAATGATACGATCCTGACACACACCTTTCCTGACTTTAAACCACTCAGTATTCCCTTGTTCTCTCTGAACGACTGCCTCTTGGCCTATGTACGGGTTCTGCATGAGTACAAAGTGTTCTGGAATTCCCATTCTTTGCAATGTTATCCATAATTTGTTACGATCCACACAGTTAAATGTCTTTGCATAGTCAATAAAACACAGGTAAACATCTTTCTGGTACTCTCTGCTTTCAGCCAAGATCCATCTGACATCAGCAATGATGTCCCTCATTCTACGTCTTCTTCTGAATCCGGCTTGAATTTCTGGCAGTTCCCTGTCGATGTACTGCTGAAACCACTTTTCAATGATCTTCAGCAAAATTTTACTTGTGTGTGATATTAATGATATTGTTTGATAATTTCTGCATTTCGTTGGATCACCTTTCTTTGGAAAGGACAGAAATATGGATCTCTTCCAGTAGATTAGCCTGGTAGCTGTCTTCCAAATTTCTTGACACAGACGAATGAGCACTTCCAGCATTGCATCCATTTGTTGAAACACTTCAGTTGGTATTCCGTCAATTCCTGGAGCCTTGTTTTTCAACAAAGCCTTCAGTGCAGCTTGGACTTCTTCCTTCAGTACCATCGGTTCTTGATCATATGCTACCAGCTGAAATGGTTGAACATCGACCAATTCTTTTGGGTATTCCTTCCATCTTTTGATGTTTCCTGCATCATTTAATATTTTCCCCATAGAATCCTTCAGTATTGCAACGCAAGGCTTGAATTTTTTTCTTCAGTTCTTTCAGCTTGAGAAATGCTGAGCATGTTCTTCACTTTTGGTTTTCTAACCCCAGGTCTTTGCGCATGTCATTATAATACTTTAATTTGTCTTCCTGAGCCACCCTCTTGAAATCTTCTGTTCAGCTAATAATTGTCAAAGTCAGGATCTGAACTCAGGCAGTTTGGCTCCAAAGACTATGCTCTTAACCACTTTACCTCATTTAGCTGATTTGATTGATCCGTTCCAAACTCTTTAGGAACATGAGATAACAAATACTAAACAGACCTTTGGTGAAAGAGCAGACATGTCAAAATACGTAAAGGGTATACAGACCCTTGACATTCCTGAAACATCTCCCATGCTCTGTTTTGCAAATGCCTAAACTCACAAATAGCACTATAGCATATACTTTCTGCCATAACATGTGGTCACGTGTAAATTTATGACAGTTTCTAAATTCTCAAGGCAGAAAAGTCATCCTGAAGTGCACAGGGTGGGCCATCCGCCAGACTCAGTCTGTGCTCACTACTGACCCACGGGCTGACCACCACGTGTCTCTATAGAAGCACAAACTACTATGTGGTGTGACCTTTCAGTGTTGCCAGCAAATAGCTGAAATCACAATTGCTAGATCCACACATGCCAAGAATCTACTATATCAGAAGTCAGAAGAGTGCCTCACTCACCATACTACTAGACAGAAAAACAACTTTTATCTCAACTTTATAAACATACCTCAATACTACATGAACACTGAGAACACTTCTTCAGTCCATCTTCCCTTATAAAAATGTGTCTTTCTACAATACTATCCAAAGTTTATCCTTCATTTAGGAATCTCTCAGTGTACACTTGTGATCAAATTTTCCAAAGGATATTTAACTGGTTAACTCATTCATTCATTTAGCCAACATATGGAGTGTCTACTATAAGCAGATATATTCTAGATGTTAATGATAAATCTATGGTAGGAAATAGACAACAAAATATAAAAGCAAATCATATAATTAACTTATAAGGTGATAGTGCTATGCAAAAAATGTAAACAAGGAAGAAGTTTAGAGTGTACTTCTGGGACTAGGAGCAGTCCCTAGGTGGTGAAAATGGTTAAACGCTGGGGTATTAATAGAAAAGTTGGCAGTTCAAATCCACCCAGAGGTGCCTTAGAAGGGGGTTGACATGAGTCAGAATCAACTCACAGCAACTTGATTTGGTTTTGTCGGTGGGACTAGGAAGGCAGTGTAAATTTTAAATAGATAGTTAGGGAAGGCTCACAACATGGTAGCTGAGCAAAGACCTGAGGAAAGTGAGGAAGTGAGCCCTGCAGATATGTGAGGGAACAACACATGCAAAGGCCCTGAGGCAGGAAGGACCCTGCCTATTCTTGGAAAAGCAAAGAGGCCAGAGTCTGAGAGCAGAGTAAACATGGAGGAGAGTAGGAGACAGGGTAAGAGAGGTAAAAGTAAAGGAGTGGCAGGGTGTGTAGGGCCTTGGAGGCACTGCAAGGGTTTTGGCTTTTTACCCTAAGCAATTGGAAAGCCACTGGAGGGTTCTCAGTAGAAGAGCTTCCTCAAGCTTACAGGCTTCTTTCTGTTTTAAATCTTTGTCATTATATAAACACTCCCATTAAGGTCCTTCCTGGAGCCTACTCAGAAGGTCTTTCAGGGGCCACAGCTATTATAACATAGAGGCACTGGCTTGCAGTCAGGGTTTGCTGGGTCAGCATCCTACAGTAGCTATGCCAGAACCTGATCTAATCCACTCTGTTTGCAGATCAAAGTGTGGACCGACACACCTTAGACGACTTTAACCCACAGTGTTCAACACCTTCCCGTTGACTTCAGCCTCGCGCAGGCGCTGAACAATGGGTGGGTGCTCAAAACTAGGGCTAATCTGCATTAACTTGTTAATATAATCTGCATTAACTTCTGCCAAGCTAGCCCTAAAGTTCATTACTCACACAGTTACCATCTGAATCCTTGCCTACCTAAATTTGCCCCAGGGATGGCAAACCTCAGTGTTGGAAGAGAAGATGCCAAAACAGATGATTAATACGTAGACATCATGAGAATAGCATGGTATTGATTTGCTGGTGGCTTTTTTAATATACATGATTCAAATCTACACACTAAATAATAAAGGAATATGTGTAAAGTTGTTTTTAGCTAGGAGTTTACTGGATTAATTTTCAGATAACAGGAAGGACATAGGATGATTGTGAATTCCACAGCTATACCTATTGCACTTTGAGTGGAAATGTGAGCTTGTCAATTCTCGAATGTTGTTAAGATTAGAATAAATGCCTGTCTGGCTCCAGTGGCTTGTTTGTACTTAAAGGAGTGGCAAACCCTAAGAAGGATGGTACTCCTACACTTAAAAATACCTTCCTTAATTCAGGTAAATAAAGAGAGACCTACAAAACATAACTACCAAATGCAATGTGTGGGTTGAGATCCTAATTCCAACAAACCAACATTAATATTCAAGTAATTGGATATTAGATGATATTAAGTAGTTGTTAATTTTGCTAAGTATGAAAATGTCTTTGAGGTTATATTTTTAAATGTCTTTATTTCTTAGAAATATACACTTAAGTATTAACTGGTGATTTAATATGATCTGGGATTTACTTTAAAATACTCCAGCAAAAAAAGGAGGAGAGGTGAAACAAGATTGGCAATATGTTCGTAATTGTTGAAATGGCATAATGGGTACATGGGGATTCACTGTACTATTCTCTCCTCTTTTGTTCATGTTTCAAATTTTTGAAAATAAAAAGGTTTTTTTTAAAAGCTTTAAAATTATCATACACAGGTATCCCCTTTCTTTTATACCAAATGTATTCCAGAATCATATCTATAAAATGTAAAAGTCCTAACGTAAGTATTCCTTTTTCATTGTCCAGCTTTCGCATGCATACGAGGCAATAGAAAATGGCATCACTTGGGTCAGGTTCACCTTAGTCCTCAAGGTGACATCTCTGCTTTTTAACACTTTAAAGAGGTGTTTTGCAAGAGATTTGGCCAATGTAATACGTTGTTTGATTTCCTGACCACTGCTTCCATGGGCATTAATTGTGGATCCAAGTAAAAGACCAAACAAGAATCGACGCCTTTGAATTATGGTGTTAGCGAAGAATATTAAATATACCATGAGCTGCCAAAAGAATGAACAAATCTGTCTTGGAAGAAGTACAGCCAGAATGCTCCTTAGAAGCAAGGATGGCAAGATTTCATCTTATTGAATTTCGGCATGTTATCAGGAGTGACCAGTCCCTGTAGAAGGACATCATTCTTGGTAAAGTGGAGGGTCAGCAAAAATAGGAAGACCTCAATGAGATGGAATGACAAAGTGGCTGCAAAAATGGGCTCAAGCATAACAACGATTGTGAGGATGATACAGGACCAGGCAGTGTTCGGTTCTGCTGTACAGAGGGTCGCTGTGAGTTGGAAGTGACTTTAAAGCACCTAACAACAACAAAGACAGAAGAATTGATGCATCTGAATTGTGGTGTTGGTGAAGACTATTGAATATACTATGGATTGCTGGAAGAAAGAACAAATCAGTCTCAGAAGAAATACAACCACAATGCTTCCTAGAAGAGAGGATGGTGAAACTATTCTTGCTTACTTTGGACACTTCACCAGGAAAGACCAATCACTAGAAAAGGACATCATGCTTGGTAAAATAGAGGGCCAACAAAAATGAGGGAAACCCTCAATTAGATGGATTGACACAATAGCCACAACAATGGACTCAAACATACCAATGATCATGAAGATGACACAGGACCAAGCAACATTTTGTTCCGTTGCATATAAGGTTGCCATGAGTTGCAGCAGCCTTGACAGCAACTAACAACAATATAAATATGTTCTTTGTAGATAATTCTCTTCACAAAGAAATAAAAATTCTAAAACCCACACCCCAGTCCTCATTTTAGGCATAACAAATAAAAATATATATTAAGTATTTCAACATCTTTATTTTTTCCTTTGCCTTCACACCTTAATACACAAGCTCTCATCTAGTGAGTACTTGATTGGCTTTGCATGCCTAATGCTTTCCATCTTAGGTCAAACAAAACTAACTTTATGAGATGTATGCTTCTTACCATTAGCATCAGCATTTTTAATTTATCCTACTCATTTCTGTAAAATTACATGGCAAAATGCAGCAGAGCACTCAAATATTTGCCGCAACAAACACTGAGGCACAAATACACAAAATGGTGTGACAAAACTGAACTGCAGGCTGGTGTGCAATGCCACCCTAAATTCACAGCAAATGTCCCTCCACTACTCGGGTGACGTACAAAAGTACTAAGTCAAAATACAAAAGGTGATTTATGGGTCTTCTTTTATCTAAAAGCATGGCTTACATGAAAGCCGAACCTATGAAAGTTGGGACTGCCTTTACTTTCAAATATATGTCTATGCACAAGACGGTGGGCTTCCCCTGGAATCCTAGAAGAGCAAAAAGTAAGAAAAACCCACGTAGTCCCTTCTATGCTAGACATTGGTGGGGGACAAGGGAAGAGAGGAAGAAAAATATTCCCAGTGATGCCATATTTCCTTCTTATCAAACATAGGAAACTCATTTTTCCCAAAGGAATAATAGTACATTTGTTGGTTAGGTTCCAAGGCCAACTCACAAAAAAATCAATTTATTGAAAATGTGGCCAAATTATAGTAACAATAATATAAACTAATCTAATAATTCTTTACATGAATTATTTAAGCCTCACTACCAACATGTAAGGAGCCCTGGTGGCACAATGGTTAAGTGCTCAGCTCCTAACAGAAAGGTGAGCGGTCTGAATCTACTAGCTGCTCTGCTCCATGGGAGAAAGATGTGGCAGGCTACTTTCGTAAAGATTATGGCCTTGGAAATCCTATGGGGCAGTTCTACTCTGTCCTATCGGGTTGCTAAGAGGTGGAATCATCTTGGCAGCAACAGGTTTGGGTATTGGTTTCAGACCAACATGCAAAATAAGTGCTATTATTACTATGATTATCCCCATTTTACAGATAAGGAAACTGAGACTTAAAAGTGTTAAGCAAGTTGTCAAAGTCACAGCTTACTAAGTGATAGAACCTATATAGATCATAGGCTAATAATATCAAAATTACTAATAATAGTATAGTGCTAATAGGATTATTTTTGCTACACCATGCGTGAAACAGACTTGTGGGGGCTAGAATGGAACCCTAAAGTATCATTTCTAATATTGCTTTCTGTGACGAAATGTATTTTACATTTCAGACAACCAATTCCCAAATATATAGTGATGGCATTTCCAAAGTAAGTTGGAAGCAACATCTATTTGGTTACAAAGATTATTAAACAAATAACTGAAATTAGAAGATAATACCAGATTTACCTCTAATGGATAATCACAAGTAAAATTAACAGTAATAAGTTGATACAAGCCTACTCCAAGAAGAAATTACATACACATATTTCCGAAGGAAACTTTTTCTTTTCCTTTGCTCTTCTCCTTACTAAAAGTAAGTTATCTAGAGAAACACAAGACAGCTAAAGCCCAACACAAAACATCAATCAGTTCTTAAAGATCTGTTCAGTGTCATCTGGAAATTTGGGACTTGCTTGAAGCAATTTCACAAGTCACTTGTTAAGAAGGAAAATTATTTCTTCATTTAAATATCAGAAGAAAAGTCCCTTTGCCAACAAGAGTCTTAGAAGAAGTTAAGATTACTTTCCCTCCAATCTCCATTTATTTTAATTTTCATGGTCCTCCCAGCTTACTAGTTGCAGCCAAACTGAAAAGGAAGAAGAGCCAAAAACAGTACAAGAGACTATCACTACCACGTTCTTGCCTTAACAAAGCCTAGAGGTCTGTTTTGGAAGTCTTCCTGCCTGGGCTTACAATTCTGTGAAACCAATAGTTAACTCCAGGAAATGGTAGCTAAGCACACAGATGATGGCATTCTTATACCAAATGGAACTGATGACCAGCTGAGAGTTGCCCATTTCTATTACATTCACAAATCATTTTTGTTTACAACGGACTTAAAAATTCAAGCACATAATAAGCACTTACAGATTAAAACTATTCACTAAGCTATATGCATACTATTTTCATTGATAATAGTCAAATCACTTATGGCTTCGTTTTGCTATTAATTTGCAATGTTTTGTCATTAGCTCCAATGATTCATTCATTAGTAGAAATGTCTTATTATTCAGCCTCAGTAGGAATCAGTTTACTTAAAAAAGATACTTTGATGCCTGGGCAAATCGAAAGTGGTATTTCTGGTCCAATTCTGATTCTTCCTGCTTTGTCCTACTCATACAATTTCTTTTAAAAAACTAGTAAAGAATATTTTAAATGAATATAGTGCGAATTATTACCTCTCTAAGATTCAGTTTCTTCATCTGTAAAACAGGTTTAGTAATACCTACAATGTTCAATTGTTGGGAAGCTATGATGAGATAATATACACCAAAGTACACTGCATGGTAGGTGCTTGGCAGAAAGCTGGCATACGATACATGTAACTAGTATTACTATGCAGCAGAGTCCTTCATTTTTCCCAGGCAGGCACAAGTTCTGAAGGTCACATTGCCAGCAACCGGTTGAGAGGTTATTGAAACCCAACTCTGTCTGACACCAGTGCACTTACACCATGCTGCCTCTACCGCATGGAGTAGGAGGGAAAATCAGGTAGTTCTTCCAAAGTCTTTTTAGCTTATTAGTTCTAGAGTAGGGGCCAGGTATAAAGGACAAGAGAAGCCTCCCTCTTCTAAACTTTATGTAAAGCACAGGGGTAGCAAGGAAAGAAATCATCAAGCACGTACCACTTGGTATACCAGAGGTCACATTTCTCAACTTGTTGATAATACTCAAAGGACTGAGTGGGAATGTGGTTGTAGACTGAAAACAAGCCAGCAGAGTATTTTTGAAAGGTGGTCACCTTAGGAAATACAAATCTACATGTATAATGTTTGTGACTAGGGGAAAATAAAACAGAAAATGAATCAAAATGCCAGTTTTTAAAAATCAGAATAAAATAAAAATAGAAGTGACTGAGGGATGGAGGCAAGAAAAGAAGGGAAAAACTGCATCCTGGATTTTTCACTAACATATCTTTGGTAAGAATACATTTTCTAAAATTAACGATTTCTTAAAATAAAATGACAGACCTGGTTGACGAGCAATAATAATTTCTCTTGTTTTGTAAAACTACTGACTCTGTATGACGATAAAGAATTATCAATAATGATAATTAACTGCATGTTTATTATGCACCAACTATTTGCTAGTTTCTTTCAATACTTCACTTGTGATCTTCACAACAATCCACAGCCCTACAGTGATTACTGGTTATCTGGGTAGCACAAACTACTTGCCGACAACTTGCCGAAAGTTTTGGTGGTTCAAACCCACACAGAGGCACCTCAGAAGACAGGCCTGGCGATCTGCTTCTGAAAGGTTACTGCTTTGAAAACCCTGTGGAGCAATTATAGTCTGCACACATGAGGTTGCCACGAGTTGGAATCAACTTGATGGCAACAAATAACAGCAACAACATAGTGATTCTTGGCTCCATTTTACATAGGAAGAAACCCAGTCTCAGAGGCCTAAAGGGAATAACCCAAGGGTACAGAGCCTAAGAAACGGAAGAATGGAAATTCACACTCAGATCTGTCTGACTCTAAAACTCATGTTCTCCCTTACTTGATGTATAAATGCTCAGCAAAGGGTTCATTTGATGTCTCCTCCCTCCTCAGTAATCTGGGAAAGGTACAAAGTGGATGGAATCTCCTTGGAGGATCAGACCCAGAGTCATCAGTGGAGGAGCGTTACCTTCTCCTTGGGGACTAAATCAATCATGTTGAAAACGGTGAAGTTGGAAACAGGGTATTGATTATTTTAGACGGGTGTTATTATGACAACAAGGTGTTTTGAAAGCATAACCATCTGCACCCTGGACAGGACCAGAATACAAAGTTCTTAGTTAACTGAAAAAAAACAGTCAAAAGCAAATTAATAAATTCAGAAAGAACAAGTCCATCTGTGATGTTTTAATCTACCCATACAATCAACAAGATTGAGCAGAGGACAGGAGGACGGACTAAATGACTTCTAACATTTGTTTCATGATACTACTGAGATCGTATAGGGTATTATTTTCAAGGTGCTCAAAAAGTTTCCTCACACAACATATTTATTTTCTCAACGTGCCTAATAACTTACTAGCAGAGAGGTATTATATTGTGACCAAGTTTAAGATAATTCTGAAAAAAGGAGATTCTCAGCACATGAGAAAATCACAGCAAAACCAAAATCATAACCCAATCTCTCGTATGGAACTTATTTCACTGGATAAGTTGCTACTGTGTCAACTGTGAATCCTGATGCTTCCCAAGTAGTGTGCTGAGAATAAGTGACAGGTGGGCTGAGACATCCATTGTTTCACTGGGGCTGCCAGGAAGGGCAGGGCTTAACCAGAGTCCGAGGTCAGTTACCTCCAGCCACTAGAGGTCTAAACCATTGACCCCAGTGTGTCATACAAATATTATTGTTTTCTAAGCATTCTATGACATGGAAAAGATTTGGAAGCGTTAGTAAACGAATCCATCGTTTTACCAACTTTCTTGATCAGGAAAATGCTAACAGCTTAAGAAATTCACAATGTACTTGAAGAGGCTTCAATAACCATTCCCCTCAATCATCTTCCTTACCCGTAGGACCTTTATTTTTCTAACAGATGTTGGCCAATGTCATCCCAGACTGAGGATGACACACTTTTTTGAAGTACTGTGTACACCAAGTTAGGAGGCCACAGCTGAAGGCACTTCTACACCCTAAGGTCAGCGGATGCCAAAGGCAGAGTTCCCACACAGTTCAGTTCTCCACACAGTCAAATTAGAAACCTCCAGCACCTCTGAAAAGTACCACAAGAAAAACAATGGAGGTATTAGTGCCTACTGAACAATTACAAAGGCACTAAAAGGAGGCCACCTGAGTGGTAGCAGAGAAGACGACTTCCCTTCTCTGTGTTTCATCCTCCACTGTATTTATCGATTTACAGTAAGTACAATCATAAGGACAGCCACAGAGATGGCCTGTTTATTAACAGCAACATGTGTACAGTGAAAAAAGCACAGTAAGATGAGCCTGTGTGATGCCAAAGAAGCCTCTGCCTTGAAGCCCACCAGCCAGGAAGCCCAGCAGTCCCCAAAACAAAAACAGACACCTCCCTCTTTCTGCTTTACTAGTCCTTGTAACATGTCAAGAGCAGCACTCACAGGGCAATAGTTTATGAGGTAAAAAGACAGTATTACTACTGGTAATGAGAATAAACCAAACCAGTTGCCATCAAGTTGATTCCAACTCATGGTGACCCCACGTGCATCAGAGTAAAACTGTGCTCTATAGGGTTTTCAATGGCTGGTTTTTCAGAAGTAGGTCAGCAACCCTTTCTTCTGAGGTACCTCTGAATAGATATAAACAGTCAACCTTTCAGTTAGTAGCCTAGCACTTAACCATTTGCACCACCCGGGGAGTCAGTGAGATAAAGGAAGGTACAAGTTATATGTAAGTCAGCAACACAGTGCATGCAGAATAAGAGAATTCTGAGATGTCATCAAGCCTGATACCTAGATCTCTCATTTTCAGATATCTTCCTCAGGCCCAGAGGAGTTTCAGCCTCAAAGCTATCACTCTGTCTGACTCCCTGGTACCTACCCCATCCCAGTCTCTTTCATGTGATCTGCCTACCCAAAACTGCAGCTAGTCACCTATTCACACACACACACAGGTGCACAAAGACAGAGGCAATGTCATTATCATGTTGGACTATAGCCCACCACCTCCCTATTCAGTCAGTCTTAGTCTCTACTTCACAATTTCGTGTCCTATGGTTCTCTAACCCCAATGTGGTTCTGCCCTGTGGATCGCAATCCTGGCCTCAAGGTTCTCCTGGCTTTTCTCACTCATCTGGCAGGACCCTCTGACCGCAGGTCAGCACTCATATCCACTCTCTGCTCCAAGCAAGAACAAGCCCCACCTTCTGCCCACCCCAGAGTGCTGGGCTACTTCCTTGCTACCATCCTAGTCAGACACAATTTTGCCTAGACCCATTCCTGAACGAACTCAGTTCACAGGCCACCAGGAAACAGTCAAAGGGTTCCAAACCAAAGAATAACAACAATAGGAATATGACCTCAATGTTTGAGGGGAAAATTGGAAATTTTTGAAATTAGGCCTGAATTTATTATTTCATATAGAAGACAGAAAGCTAGCGTGACTCTTTGAGGGCAGACACACTTGTACAAGCAAAGGTGGAAAGGTTAGATTTTGTCAGATATCACCTTAATAGTCTCCATAAATGGCCAGTGAGACTGTCAGGATTGACAGCTGGCTGACTTCCTTGATGATGGAGCCCTGTAGTCATCATGTCTATGAATGTGGCTGTAAATCTTACAACCCTTGACTTAGATGACTTCAAACAAGCCCCTGGTTCCTTTGTGCCTGTTTCCCTACCTCCAAGAGACAAAGCTTACTTTTGCACAGCCTAAGGCCTGAGCATACTAGAGGGAAAAAAGTCATCACATAAATTCAAGTGATACTACTACTACTGTGCATTCACTCCCAAAATGTGGAAAACAGGTCTTCAAACTGACAAATGTTACACCTTCTAATTAATACACATTTGTAAAAATATAGCTGCTTAATTAGGGTAGGGCTTCATCTCTTCAGGCTCACGTTCACATTTACCAGGAAACTTGTATTAATGTGCCCAGGTGTTTTTAAAACTCAATGCAGCAGCAATAAGGTCACTGCTAACAACTGATATATTCACAATAACATAGACAGAAATGTATTGCTAGTATTTTCTGTTATAGACTCAAAATGTCTGTCTTTCTACCCACCTGGAAAAAGAACCTCAGGAATAGTGTAAGCTATCAGGTATCATTTTGATGTTTAAATCTTGCAAATTCTTTGGAGTTTCAGAGGCAGTACTTTAAAACTTCTGTAAATTTAAATAAAGTATAGTAATGACAGATCTAAATTTACCATACTGTAGAATCATAGAAGAACTCTTTTCAAAATCATCAGCCACCAAGCTCAAAATCTGTAGGAGTAAGCAAAGGAAAAGAGACAGGGTAATTACAAAAAGTAAATTGTTTTGTGAACGTGTTTTTGTGGTAGAAGTATATGATGCAGTCACCCTGGCATACAAAGATGTTATTAGAAAGCAACCTAAAAACCATATGGATGTGCAAGGGAATAAATGTTCTCAGATAAATTACAAAGCAAAACATTCTGAATGTGAGTTTTCTTTGTTGCATTTGGGTTTGAAATCTGTTCAGATTTTTCGGAAAATTCTTTGGAACTCTGATTATCAAATACTGATTTTTAATAATATTTTCATCTTTATTACCGCAGTTGTGTATCTCCAGTTCAGTTCACTTAAACAACTTTTTATTGCATACCTACTCTATATCAGTACATTGTCAGATACTGGGGATATAAAAGATGAATAAAATACAGTCACTGCCTTGAGGAGATTACAGGCTAGGGAGACAGGAAAAAAAATTCAAATCCGCTGCCATGGAGTCGATCCTGACTCATAGCGACCCTATAGGACAGGGTAGAACTGCCCCATGGGTTTTCCAAGGCTGTAAATCTTTAAGGAAGCAGACTGCCCCATCTTTCTCCCATGTGAGCGGCTGGTGGATTTGAATTGCCAACATTTCAGCTAGCAAGGAAGAAGACACATAAAAACAGCTCCAAATAAGAGATAAGATATACTCATGTATGATTTAATAGAGATATTTGTTTGGTCCTCTCCGTCTACAAGCACAGCATTCCTAGCAGCAAGAAAACATTTACCTTACCGATACTTCTCCCAGGGAGAGGAAAGGATCACAAATAATATATTCTTTTGTGAGAAACAACACATTAGGGAACAGTTTCCTAAAAATTATAGTGGTTAATCATTTTAAAAAATACAATACTATGACCACAAAGTAAACTTGCTCAAAGGTGACACTTAACTTTTTAAACATTCCTGGCAACTGTTGCATCGGCTCTAGCAATTTATTGAGAACATTTAAGCTATTACCCTCTTTTGACTCCGTAAATGCTGTAAATTTAAATGTCTTAAATCAGATAATGGCTATTCAACAGCCAAAAGGAAAAGAGAATGCTTAACCATACCCTTGCTTAAGTCTAGAAAATTATGGGTTCCAGGTTTGCAGCATCTGCTTGCCCAGAGAAAGCAGTCCACGACTCTCTCTAGAACATAAGCACCTAAATGTGCTCAGGTGGCCATCCAAGTGGGCTCCATATCAATAGTACAAAGAGCACTAGAAACTTATACCACGATTTCTAGCAAAGCAGGGTATGAAAAACATGTAGGTAAGATGAGAAGGAAAAGGAAATAAAAATAAACATGGTCACATTTTCAAAAACGTATCAATGTTCTTTCAGGGTACATCTAGGTCAACCGGCATAACAAAGTTTCTTAAAAAAAAGTTCTGCATCCCACTTTGGTGAGTGGCGTCTGGGGTCTTAAAAGCTAGCAAGTGGCCATCTAAGATGCACCAATTGGTCCCAACCCATCTGGAGCAAAGGAGAATGAAGAACACCAAAGACACAAGGAAAATATAAGCCCAAGAGACAAGAGGGGTCACATAAACTAGAGACTGCATCAGCCTGAGACCAGAACTAGATGGTGTCCAGCTACCACCAATGACTGCCCTGACAGGGAACACAACAGAGTGTCTGATGAAGCAGGAGGAAAGTGGGGAGCATAACTCAAATTCTAGTAAAAAGACCAGACTTAATGATCTGACCGAGACTGGAGGAACCCCAGAAGACACAGCCCCTGGGCTCTCTCTTAACCCAGAACTAAAACCATTCCAGAAGCCAACTCTTTAGACAAAGAATAGACTGGACTATAAGACATAAAATGATACTCGTGAAGAGTGTGCTTCTTAGTTCAAGTAGATACATGAGACTAAATGGGCAGCTCCTGTCCAGAGGTGAGATGAGAAGGCAGCAAAGGATAGGAGCTGGTTGAATGGACACGGGAAATACGGGGTGGAAAGGAGGAATGTGCAGTCACACTATAGGGATAGCAGC
>NW_004444044.1:3582050-3606074 GCF_000243295.1 Trichechus manatus latirostris
ATCCAGCCAATTCCAACTCATAGCGACCCTATAAGACAGAGTAGAACTGCTCCACAGGGTTTCCAAGGAGCAGCTGGTGGATTCAAACTGCTGACCTGTTGGGTAGCAGCCGAGCTCTTAACCACCTGAGCCACCAGGGCTCCTTATGTATCATATATATACATGTATATAAAACCAACAACAAAATTAAAATAATAGTAAAATAAAACACTGTCATTTCCTGAAAACTGTAAAGTAACAGTTAATCCAAAAATAAACAATATTTTCCCATTTTCAAGAGGCCATAACTTTTTGTCAATCCTATGGAAATTTTCATTTGGCATAATTAACCATCAGGGAAAAGTCAGCTCTCTTGAAAACTTGTTTCCCACAATACCTAGAATTAACAAAGCATGTCTGAAAATCAGAGATTCAGTAAGCTGAGCTGTTGAAATACTATCTAACAGGCTAAAACACTTGTCTTGCACTCTTCTTAAGAAAGATGCAAGAATAATATGAAAACATGTAAAATGTATTGCACAGAGCTTACTAGTGACCATATTTTATGATACATCTTTATCTGAAACTATATGATCTAAATATTATATTCAAAAGAAAAAGGTTCAACTGCCTCGGGGCCTGTGTTTACCCTCTACGCTCTTGAACCTGGTCTTACAGCATCCTTGTAGAATTCTGTTTTCTAAAAGTGTCTGAATTGCCTCCCTCCAGTAGGTTGTCAGAAATCAGGGTGGGCATGAGCCATGCTCCTTCTGTCTTCCAAGATCCTGATACCTTGCTCAAAAACAATTTTAAAAGATCTGTTGCCGTCGAGTCGATTCCAACTCATAGCAACCCTACAGGACTGAGTAGAACTGCCCCATAGGGTTTCCAACGAATGCCTGGTGGATTCGAACTGCCAACCTTTTGGTTAGCAGCCCTAGCACTTAACCACTATGCCACCAGGGTTTCCCAAAAACAGTAAGTGACTATTAAATAAAATGTCACTATTAATAGTAAAAATATTACATACAGTATCTAATAGCACAAACAGTGAAGGGAGGCCTTTTGATTTGCATATTATATTGAGCATTAAAAAATAAGTATCTTCCATATTATGTAAAGTAATGTATTCCATATTTATTCCAATATAAACAGAATAACCTCAAATAAACTTCAAAGGCAGGAAATGCTTGACACAAACTTTTTAAAGGGTATTGTCATTGCCTAAAGCATAGAACAACTTTAAAGAACAGAAGATTTCTGGTGTTACTAAAGTCTCTTCTCATAACTGGATTGATCACTAGTCAATTTCAAGTCTGGAAACTCAAGAAAAACTCTTAAGAAAAATTCACCTCACGTCACACCTCTGAAGATCATCTGAGTACCATCTGGGATCCTCAAGAGATGGTACAAACAATCTGGGAAACGGATTTAGATGTCCTAGTGCTAAACTTAAATCAGTTAGCCTGCTTTTCACACAATCATAAACAGGAAGGTAATAAGTTAAAATACAGCCCACGTAATAACAATTAAAAACAAAGGCTATGACAGGAAAAAAAAACCTCATATTTGATGAATCATAAGATGATTATGAGATTTTAGTACAACAAAAAAATTAAAGAACCAAGTTTGCTTCCACAGAGTACAGCATGGTAATATGATAAACTATATAATACCACATTTTATTTACAACAACCTTTTTCTTAATTCTGGGATATGATTAGCCAATAATATATTTGGAAATCTATAATAATAGCCTTGTTAAATAATATCATTTTAATTTCTTAAAGGACGGGAACTTCCAAAAATTTCTTAAACTCAAATGTTAACGTAAAGAAGAGAAAAAATAGAACTCAAGTACTCAAGAACTGATTTTTTCTACATCTTTCATGCATTTCTTAGAAATACAAAGTTCTTTGGAAGACCATGAAGTACTTCATGGAGGAAAATTTTAAGTAACAAACTTTGCATTACTTTTCCACTTCCAAAGGTTCCTTTACCACTGCAGAAAAATGATCATATAAGTTTATTCCCTCGATGATCTGCTTTCAACTTTTTAAACTGTCTTTCACAGTCAGTATGGTGAACAAAAGAAGAAAGGTAAATACCCAACAAATGATGACAAACATATTGACTTTTGAAGTCAATAGTGATTTATATTTGTAGACATACTTTCCTTTAAGAATATAGAAGCACATCCTGTAAATTTATCCTCACACGTGGTTACAGATTTTTTTAATTTTTCTAATTTTGAGTTTATAAACTCAGAACTGTTCTATTCAGGAGACTCGTGTGTCTAGGCATACGAAATCAAACATCTCCATGAAACTTCAGACTATGGTAAATAATATAAACAGTCAATTATCAGTTATTCAAGGGATTATTACAGTGTCTGGAACGCAGCCAAGACCTCATTTCTTCTTATTGTCCTTTCAGCCTCGAGTATTTTACTTACTGGCAGGCATCAATCCAGAAGTAGTAATAAACTAACAACTATTCATGGTAACAACTTACCATGAGATAAGCACTGTTCTCAACATTTACTAGATTTTGATTTTCTATAACTACTCTATGAGATCAGTATTGTCGTTATGCCTGTTTTACACATGAGGGGCACAGGGATGTCAAGTGTCTTGCCCAAGATCACAGTCTTAAGTGGAAAGCAATATGACCATTCAGTCGAACACCAGAGCCTGAATACTTAATCACTGCATGATTTTGCCTCAATGGATAACTACCAGAAGCCCTGGTGGAGCGTTGGTTAAGCATTCGGCTGCTAACCAAAAAGTCAGCAGTTCAAATCCACCAGCTCCTCCTTGGAAATCCTATGGGGCAGTTCTACTCTGTCCTGTAGGGTTAACTATGAGTCGGAATCAACTTTATGGCAACGAGTTTTCGTTTAGATAACTACCATGGAAGAAATGAAACCCAGTCCAATTACTAGGGTACTATAATTGGAAAACACCCCCCATCCCCCACCATGCGTGTGTTTCTCTCTCTTTTAAATAATCAAAATGAATGTGGGAAGGGAGGGGGTCGGGAAGACACATTAAGGGGCAATGATCTGTTAACGGTGATGGAAAAATTTTGGAATGGTGATGGCTGCTATAAAAATGGCACGGCAGAGGTGTCTGACCACCTCTAACTTCACAAGGGGGAAGCAGAATCAAGATCAATAGCCCAAGGTTGATTCCTACAAGGCGGAAGTCAGACACACCTCCTCTCACCAGCTGTTTTCACCAGTTCTGACATCATTTGTCCCGCCAACAGCACACTCTGCTTCTCTGCTGAGTTCGATAATTTCTTGAAATGGCCACACAGAACTCACAGACAACATTCATGATTATGGAGTTTATTAGGGAAGTAACAGGTTACAATTCAGGTTCAAGAATGCTCAAGATACAGTTCTTCAATCAGGACAGCCTCTTCTCAGCTGTGCCCACAGGCAGGTCTCTCTCTGGTCCTTGACCCCTTGGCCCCTTGGCCTGGCCTTTGCCCTGCTCAGGCAAGTGTTACAAAGCTTTTTTAGCTCTGCTGGTAAGTGTCCAAAGGCACCCCACTCCACCAATAAGACTTGGCGCAAAGGCGCTCAGCTTTCTCGATCCATGGGTCAATAAACCTAGCTCCACCAACTGCCCAGAGAGACACACCCTCTCCGCCAGCAAGCTTCCTGCCCAAAGGCGCTCAGCCTTCTCGCTCCATGGGCTACAAAGCTCACTGCATGGTCTCCTGCCGGTCTCCAGGTTCAGCTACCACCGTTTCTCTGTCACTGCTTCTCACCATCTCCAGTGCTACAGCTCTCCCTGTCTTCCATGTTACAACTCCTTCTCTTGGTCTCCTGGTTCCAGGAGTTTCTCAACGCAGGGATTCTGGGTTCAAAGGATGGGCTCCATTCCTGGCTCTTCTTTCTTGGTGGTGGTGAGATCCTCTCCTTCCTGCCTCTGGGGTGGCTCATTTTAAGCCTAAAGGGATGGCAAAACTGAGCAATCCCTTCATTAGGGTTTCATAGACCTTATTTGCATGGTTCCACCCCCACATGGGTGCCATGAAGTTTATTTGCATTATTAGCAAGCTATTCAATCCCCTTGGTGGGACACAATTATCTTATTTGCATAGTCTCACCCAATCACTTGGGTGGGAGTTACAAGGCCATGGAGAGAAAGGTCGTATTAAAGCCATTCATCGCACCGCAGGCCAACCCCTGGCTTTTCCAGCCATGGTTTTTTCATACTTGGAAGATAACTTCCCCCTCCCACTCATTTTACCAATCTAAAACAGTTATTAAGAATTAGTCCTTCTGTAGGGCAAAGAATTCTCAGCGTGAGGTTACTCAGATACCAGCCATTCAGGTCTGTTGCAGGTGTCCATCTGATCTGGTCTGGTTCTCAAAAAGTCATCTTGGCTTCACACTTTCTAGTGTTTGATAAAATTTAACTGAGGAAAGATTATCCCTTTGCTCTGAGCCTCACGAGGCATCAGCATAGCAAAACCTTTAAGGGATTTTAGGTCCAGCAGTGCTTCCCCCTTAGTCCACTCTTTCACAGTTACTGCTTCTACAATTACCGTGTTTATAATCACAATTAACCCTGTTAACAATCAACACTCAAAACTGTATCATACAATAGATAAGTAGTTAACTTTGGTGAAGGGTAAGATAGTACACAATACTGGGGAAGCCAGCACAACTTGTACAGGAAAGGTCATGGAAGCTCCATAGACACATCCAAACTCCCTGAGGGACCAAATTGCTGGGCAGAGGGCTGTGGGGACCATGGTCTCGGGGAACATCTAGCTCAACTGGCATAACACAGTTCATAAAGAAAATGTTCTACATTCTACCTTGGTGAGTAGCATCTGGGGTCTTAAAAACCTGTGAGCAGCCATCTAACTCAACCCTTCAGGAGCAAGGGAGAATAAAGAAAACAAGATACAAGGAAAAGATTAGTCCAAAGGACTAATGGACCACAACTACCACGGCCTCCACCAGACTGAGTCCAGTACAACTAGATGGTGCCCAGCTGCCACCACTGACTGCTCTGACCGGGATCACAACAGAAGGTCCTAGACGGAGCTGGAGAAAAATGTAGAACAAAATTCTAACTCACAAAAAAAGACCAGACTTACTGGCCTGACAGAGACTGCAGAAACCCTGACAGTATGGCCCCCAGACACCCTTTTAGCTCAGTAATGAAGTCACTCCCGAGGTTCACCCTTCAGCCAAAGATTAGACAGCCCCATGAAACAAAACGAGACTAATGCAGCACAACAGTCCAGGGACAAGGACTAGAAGCAGGAGGGGATAGGAAAGCTGGTAACAGGGAACCCAAGGTTGAGAAGGGACAGTGTTGACATGTCATGGAGTTGTAACCACTGTCATAAAACAATATGTGTACTAACAGTTTAATGAGAAACTGTTTTGTAAACCTTTATCTAAAACACAATAAAAAAAAATAAAGGAAAAAAAAAACTGTATCATATAATCCTATCATCATCTTCCCTCACAGGGATCTATTCAATGAGGATCTTCCCTCATTTGGAGTGTAAGCACACCCATAAAAGTGTGTAAGCCAGCCACTTCATGCCTTTACCTCACCCTATTTTAGACAGCCAACATTTAAATTGCCCATCCCTATCAAACCAGTACTCTGAGGAGACAAGCATGTTCCTTGGTCTTAAAGGATCTTCTGTTTCAGTTAGAACTTAGAGCATCTGCATCCATAAGCAAAGTCCAGTCCACGCAAGCCATCAAATTGCAGCGATCTACACCAGCTCATGGTGTCAAACATCTTTCTCTTCATTCCACCGGGTTCTGGTCAGCTCATCTCTAGCCATCCAAGCTAGGTCACAGTGGGTACCAGCCTTAGGATCAGGAGTTTACAAACATCTCCTAACACATCAGGCCAGTCAGCCCTTTCGCTCTCTCATCCCTAGCCCCCAGAGGCTAGGTCAACGAGCACCAATGGAACACGTCCAGACTCAGCCTGTCTCTTCATTGCTGCACTTCCCCCATTTCCACTCATTGAGTGGACCCAAATAGTCACCATAAGCGAGCATGCCAGGTTATCTACTCGCTGGCTCCTTTTAACTTCCAGCCCTGAAACGGGGTTCTGACAGGCATTGACTTTTCCTGCCTCAATGCCCCCAAAGGTAAACTACTTGCTTGCTCAAAATTCAAAAAGCAAAACAGTCATTTTTTTTTCCCTGCAGGTTCTTCCTTCAAATGCTTATCTTCCGTTCTCTCAGCAGTTCTGGATAGGTCTGCACACCTTTTCAAATGCAAAATTTCCTGACTCCAAAGGGTTAGGGCGGGGCTCAGGTATACACAGGGCTACTGCATTCAAATGAACAGTCTGTGTTCCTTTCCTATAAATCTTAGCTCCCCTTTTAGCATATCCACTCAAGTATTGGCTGAAGGCAGAGTTACAAGCTCTGTAACCTATAATACCCAATATTCATTTCTATCATACATTTAGGTCTGTTTTACAAGACTAGGTAGGAAAAACATTCAAAATCCATAGTACCTTCAAATAAACACATAATCCTAAACACATAACCATTTTTAAAAACATTCTAGTTTCATCTTCTCCACACCTTGACTATCTTCCCATTCATATGCATATGGCCTAGGGCCTCAGGCTGGGTAGAACCAGAAGACCTTGGACCCCTATCAATCATCCTATTTAACTGGCCTGACCCTTGACCTGTGCCACTCCAGTTGCAGCCTTTCTCCCCTCAGCTGTAGCATAACATCTCTTACTATCCTTTCAGCCATTATAGATAACAACCATCTAAGAATCAACGTTTCAGTTCCTATGCCCCTTACAAAATCCTATGCTTCCATAAGTCTGGAGCCATTGCAAATACCTCCACTTCAGACACCAACTGTAAAAATGGCGTGACAGAGGTGTCTGACCTCCTCTAACTTCACAAGGGGGAAGAAGAATCAAGATCAACAGCCCAAGGCTGATTCCTATGAGGCAGGGGTCTGACATGTCTCCTCTCACCAGTTCTTTTTGCCAATTTTGACACCATCTGTCCTTCTCGTGGCACACTCTACTTCTCTGATGAGTTCAGTTATTTGTTAAAACGGCCACACAGAACTGACAGACAATATTCACGATTATGGGAAGTTACAGGTTACAATTCAGGTTCAGGAACACTCAGGATACAGTTCTTCAGTCAGGACAGCCTCTTCTCAGCTGTGACCACAGGCAGGTCTCTCTCTGGTCCTTGACCCTGTGGTCCCTCTTTTAGCTCTGCCAATAAGTGTCCAGAGGCACCCCACTCCACCAGTAAGCCTTGGCACAAACGCGCTCAGTTTTCTTGCTCCATGAGTTGGCAAACCTAGGTCCACCAAGTGCCCAGAGGCACCCTCTCTGACAGCAAGCCTCCTGCCCAAAGGCACCCAGCTTTCTCAAACCATGGTCCAGGAAGCCCACTGTGGCGTCTCCTGCTGGTCTTCTGGTTCTGCTGCCACCATTTCTCTGCCACTGCTTCTCACCATCTCCAATGTTACAGCTCTCTCTCTCTCTCTGTCTTCCATGTTATAACTTTTTCTCTCAGTCTCCTGGTTCCAGGAGCTTCTCAGTGCAGAGATCCCGGGTTCAAAGGATGGGCTCCACTCCTGGCTCTTCCATCTTGATGGTAGTGAGATCCTCTCCTTCCTGCCCCTGAGGTGGCTCATTTGAAGCCTAATGAGATGGCAAAACTGACCAATCCCTTTGTTAGGGTTCCACAGACCTTATTTGCAAGGTCCTACACCCACACTGGGGCCATGAGCTTTATTTGCATTATTAGCAAGCTATCCAATCCCTGGTGGGCCACAATTACCTTATTTGTATAGTCCCATCCAATCACTTGGGTGAGAGTTACAAGGCCATGGAGAGAAAGGCCACATAAAAATGATTCATCACACAGCAGTTGAACAACATGAACATACTTAATGTCACTGAACTATACAGAAGATTGTTGAAATGGCAAATGTTTTGTTACCTATATATTTTCCAAACAATTAAAAAAATAAATAAATGTGAATGTCATGGCTGAAGTAATTTCAACTACTGGTCATAATGAGGTTCATGGATTATCTACAGATTTTAACCCATAAATTCAATCCCAGACCCTATAAATTGAGAGATAATTGGTTTGATCTTTCTTGGCCTATCTTTATATACATTTGTCAAACCTAATATCGATTTATCAAGAACTCAGCCCTAAACACTTTTTTTTTTAATTGTACTTGAGGTGAAGGCTTACAGAACAAATAGTTTCTCATGAAACAATAGTACACATATTGTTTTATGACATTGGTTAACAACCCCACATGTCAACCCTCTAACTTCTCAACCTTTTTTTTGGTGAAAATACACATAACCAAAGATACACCATTTCAAAAATTACTACATGCACCGTTCAGTGACATTGACTACGCTCTTCCAATTGTGCCATTATTCTCACTTAAGATGAAGGCTTACAGAACAAAATAGTTTCTCATTTAACAGTTACCACACATGTTGCCCTATGACAATGGTTAACTATCTCACAACACATCAACAATACCCTTACTCAACCTTGGGTTCCCTATCACCAGCTTCCTTGTCCCCTTCTGCCTTCTGGCCATTGTCACTGGACTACTGTATCTCATTAGTCCCATTTGGTTTTACGGGGCTGTCCACTCCCAGGCTGAACGGTGAACCTCAGAGATAACTTCACCACTGAGCTAAAACGGTGTCTGGGGGCCATAAGCTCTAAACACTTTTGAACTTTACTTTGCTGTACCACTGTATTCCTTATCAATAACCTGTCTTCAAATTTCTGAAGTTGAGCAAAATCCTCAGAAGTACAGAAAGCTTCTTTTTAGGTAAGTATATATAATACTCTGATATTATAAGCCAATGATTCTTAACCTTTTTAGGGCCATTGACCTTTGGAAAATCTGATGACAGCTGTGGCTCTTAATCTCAAAAGAAAAGGAATACATTAATATATTTTTAAATGTTACTATACTTTCATAGGGTTATTGACCACCCCCTCCCTCCCTGTGCCCTGTCAAAGTCCAATTGCAAGTTAAGAATCCTAACTTGCTGGTCTTGCTTTGCAATAGTATTTACTGATTATCTTATATTGCAGTATTCCTTTAAATATTAAACTTCCTTTAATGATTTATAATCCTAATCTTAATTACAAAATTTTCAATAAACATGATCTTATTTTCAAAAATTACATTAATCTACAAACTGTCGGGAAAACTTCTATACTGCTTATATAAAGAAGCATACAACCCCTACTTCCCATATGAGTTCTACCACATATTCAATGAGCTGTTCCCCACAAAAATGCTATCAAAGCACCCCATGTCTGAAAATAATCTAAGTTATAAATGCACAACTGAAGTTCCTTATCCTTATGGGCAGACATTCTTCAGATCTGATAGTCACAAAGTCCCATGACTAATTGTAGATGAGGTGGATTTGATCTTCACCTTTTCAAATTTAATGTACTATGTTAAATAACCATGTTCACTGGTTTTGATTGCATCATTGCATTTTCTGATCTTTCTGGTAATAAAAAGATTAGACTTCTAGAAGGGATGTCCTGAAGCTGATGGCCTCTCATTTTCTTTCCATCCAGAGTATAGGGAAGCGGATACCTGGGAACTGATACTTTGGTTTGTTATTCGGAGGGACTAAGTAAACATTCCTCAGGGAAACTAAACCAAAAAGAAAACCAAACCTGTTGCCATCGAGTCAATTCTAACTCATAGCAACCCTATAGGGCAGAGTAGAACCTCCCCATAAGGTTTCCAAGGCTGTAATCTTTACAGAAGCAGACTGCCACATCTTCTCCCGCAGAGTGGCTACTGGGTTCAAATCACAGACCTTTCAGTCAGCACCCAAGAGCTTAACCACTGCGCCACCAGGGACCCTTATGGTCCCCAGACCTCAATATTAAGTACTGATCCTTGCATTCAATAGACAAGTATGAGCCAACACTTCTCTGATTTCTAGGACTTTATCTCCTTGAAATGACATGAAGAATCCATGTTTAAAGGTGTTAATTATAAACAAAGAAACCCAGCACCATCAGAAATAATAACCACTGCATTCTCTTTGTTTCTAGTGAGTTTCTCAAAGTGCAAAGGGATTAGCTGCTCTCAAAGAAAGGTCGTGGCCTTTTCTACTTCAAAGGTTGAAAACCTGAGGGATGGATGGCCTTCTGAGTCTGCCACAGTGACTTCATCCTGCATCTCTCCAGAGAGCTAATCAGGAGACATCCTGACGCTAGCAACACAAACAAACCAGGAATCAGTCTGGCTAATGCAGGTGCTGTCTGGTAGGACATAGTCACCACCTACCTCACAAGTTCTGACCTACCTACCTTCAAGTCCCTTGTCCTGCCACACCTTCCCTGACCTCCCTCTTCTGAAACTCCTTTTGGATTTATTAACTCCAGTGTTCAATGAGCTGCCTTTTCTATTTTGTCTAATTTAGTCTCGTTCTGTCTCACTCTCATTAATTGTTTAATGTTGTCCTCTATATATGTCATATAGCTCAACTGTCTATAATACACTATTAGGCATATATATGGTCTATATTCATTATTCCTCAGACTCCAAGATTACACTAAAAAAAAAAAAAAGTTACCATTGAGTCAAATATGACTCATGGCTACCTCATGTATTTCAGAGTAGAACTTCGATCCACAGGGTTTTCAATGGCTGTGATCTTCCAGAAGCAGATTGCCAGGCCTGACTTCTGAAGCACCTCTGGGTGGATTCAAACCACCCACTTAGTTGCTAAGTGTTTAACCATCTCTGTCACCCAGGGGCTCCTAAGATTAAGCTAAAGCTAGAAAAAGTATTGTTTGAATGATTCATTTCTTTAATTCATTAAAGCTGTTTTCTAAATGTGATTTTTTTTTTTCTTTGCCACTGAAATGTGTTCCTCACAGTTTTAACAGGTTTCTTAATTCTGAATTTTGCCAGGTTTAAGACTATACTAATTACAGTGACTAAAGGTAATAATACTGAATATTCCATTATCTTAAAAAAATAAAAATAAAAACGAGTATTGCAAACTGATGAGCAGGCAAAAGTGACATGAAGAAGTGAAATCTGTACAAAAACTAGAAGAAAAAGTTTTTAAGCATTCAACATCGTTGGCCATTTGTCCCATGACTCTGTGATTGGATACCAGGACAGCTTTTAAAAAGTTGGTCACCTTGGAAAGTGCAGATACCTCTAAAAATAAAAATCAACATTTCCAGACTCTGTCATAATGGTTTCCTGGTAAACAGAGAGACACGCTTGCTATTTTACCCCCACACGGGGGTTGAAGCAATTAATTATTCAACATTTGGGAAGTGCTTTGAAGATAAGAAGCTAAGTGCTAAAAATCAGCATCAATTTTCAGCAACCCGCACTTAAACTGAACTCACCAGGTTTATTGTTGGAAACTGAACCATTAGTATAAGTTCATGTTTCCTTTTTCCATTTCACTTGGACCAAAAGACCAAATAGTAACACCCAATGGAAACTTCCTTCCCTTCTGGTCAACCTGTGAGTATCCTATGGGAAAATACTAGTCCTTAATTTTCAGAGAAAATGTAAATTTTCATAATGTGGTGTCACTGGAATTTACAGTGATCAACTTATTAGATGTCCTCCTTCTGCCTTTTATTTAGGTAATATAATAAATAGCAAATTTACTAAATTATTTTTAAAACTTTGAGAGTAATTAAAACCTAGTTTAATGTTCTTCTACTAAACTAGTTATCATTCAAGCAAACGTTTATTCTGGTACCCATGACTGTATTACATGTACAAATCTAGATGAATGATCAAAGAATTCATTAACCTTGATTAACAAGCTATTTAATTTAAATTTTAAAAGTATTTTGAATAGACAATTTTTCCTCCTTATCTACAATATACCTGGTTTGTAGATATTCATTTTAAAACTCAAATAATGACTGAGATTCAAAAACCCACAAAAAAGCCACCTGACCTGTACTCATGCTAAAACAAGAGCAGGGGGTGGGGTGGGGGACATTAAGTGGTTCTTAAATAGGGAGTCACTAACAGGTCACACTATGCCAAGCCATCACACAATAATTGTGGCTAGTTTGGGATTAAATATGCAAATCATTTTCACCTTTGTCCATTCTGGAGGCCTCTACTAACTTAAAGACAGAAAATAATTTTATTCAAAATGTTAATTTTTACTTCCTGTCTCCTACACTGAAAGATCATATATACAAATGTCATAATTTCATGTTTTTAAAAATTAAAAGCTGTACTGATAATAATCTTATTGGATATCAGACTTGTTTCCCAGTCGATCAAGTTCAACAGCATTTCTCTTAAAAAAGGGGCTCATGCATTTTAATCCCCAAAATACATAGGTTTAAGACTCATCCTTGCTTTTAAAAAGGGTTTGTTACTTTAAACAGTAATATCTTTTACAAACCGATTAACCAGTAACCAGTTACTATCTAGTCGATTCCAACTCATGGCAACCTCATGTGTGTCAGAGTAGAACTGTGCTCCATAGGGTTTTCAATGGCTGATTTTTTTCGAAGTAGATCATCAGGCCTGTCTTCCAAGGTGCCTCTGGGTAGACTAAAACACCCAACCTTTCAGATATCAGCCGAGCTTATTAACCATTTGCACCACCCAGGGATTCCACAAATTTATTAGTCAACCTCAAATCATTTATCCATATGCACCCCTCTCAAAAATTACCCACCTCAAAAAAAAAAATGTGGAAGTGCAATCTTAAATGTGATAAATGTTCCTGCTCTCAATAGGAAAAAACACTGCTGGTTGCTGAAGTGTGAAGAGCTCCCTTAGGTTCCTGGCTCATATAACAAAAGTAACTATGGAGTTCTGCATGGAACCCACAACAGGCTGCTCAACTCAGAAATAAGGTCAACATCAAAACAGCTACAACAAAAGTTCTCACTGACTCAGCTGAACGAAACGCAATGCTTATTACATATTCTATATAATCTCTGCCTTTTATGGAACATAGTATAATAAATATACAGCTAAATTATTTTTTAAGGTTCACTCCTAAGCTTCTCATTTCTTTCAAAGAAATTTCATAGAGCTAAAGAAATTCAAATTAAAATGGGAAAGGAAAATGGATTACAGGAAAGTTTCTTTTCAAAAAAGTCTTTCAAAGGAGGCATCATGTTATTTCCCCCTCTGCTCTACTAGCTTTATTCAAACCAGTTGCTGTCGAGTTGATTCCAACTCATGGCAACCCATGAGTTGCAGAGTAGAATTACACCCGCAGGATTTTCAAGCCTTTGACTTTTCAAAAGCAGATCACCCGGCCTTTCTTCCAAGGTTCCTTTCGGTGAGTTCAAAGCACCAACCTTTTGGTTAGTAGTCAACAGCTTAATCATTTGTGCCACCCAGGGACTCCCCTGGCTTTATTAGGGTGTGCAAATAATGGGATATTGGTACATACAGAAGAAACATGCACACCTTATGTTTTAAAGAAATATTTTGTGGCACACATTCTTACCTATCACTGTTGTAATATTAACAGAGCAATTGATAGTCCTTTAAAAATAAACAAGTTAGTATGATATAGTTACTGTTTTTGTGGGCAATTAAGTCATTTCGAATGAAATGCTTTCCATCCATATGAATATGAAGGAGATAAAAACTGTCCAAGGGAATTAGCCATGTCCCCAAGTGAATGAGAAATGAATTGGCAGAGAATGAGCCTCCATGAGAACATTACTTTGAATCAAAACCAAATTTCTAAAACACTCCAGGTGCTCTGCTCTATATTTACGGAATTTAAATACTGAAACATCGAAAAAGAATGATTCTGAAATGTTTAAGAAATGAAACAATTTAATTAAGTGGTGATGTTATGTTTATTGAGGAAATGTTGCAATGGTTAGATCTAGAACCAGAGTGATAGGGAAGGTGAAGACCAAAACTGTGAGAAGCTTCTCAGCTGGATACTATTACCTGGTCATGCTTATCTGAGTTACTCTGAAGGACACCAAGAACTAACACATACACCAAAACCAAGACCAACTCCACTGCCATGGAGTCAATTCTGACTCACAGCGACCCTACAGGACAAAGCAAAACTGTCTCATACGGTTTCCAAGGAGCGGCTGGTGGATTCAAACTGCTGACTTTTTGGTTAGCAGCTGCAGCTCTTACCCACTGCACCACCAAGGCTCTGCTGACTCACAGGGACCCTACAGAACAGAGTAGAACTGCCCCATAGGGTTTCCAAGGCTGTAATAGTTACGGAAGCAGATTGCTAGATCTTTCTCCCGTGGAGCGGCTGGTGGGTTCGAACTGCTGATCTTTTGATAAGCAGCCAAGCGCTTTAACCACTGCGCCACCAGGGCTCGTTTAACCTAAATTTTATTCACCAGGAGCCCCTATGCTTCAAATTCCATCATCAGTAATTATCTCTACTGAATCTTTCTTCTGGTAAAAATTTAAAACAAATTCCACTAAAACACACAGAACACCTAACTGTTCCTTACTAAGATGTTGTCAGATGCTTTCCTCCTGCAAAGTGAATTAGAAAAAATTAATAATGAGACCATTAGATTTCAAACTCATAGCGTATTAGAAGAATCATATTTTAAGGGAAAGGTGGGGCTGATAGAGCCCAGGTATGATGATAATAACTAGTGCTTAAATCACACTTACCATGTGCTATGCCCTTTTCTAAGCATTTTACATGCATGAATTTACTCAACAAAGAAGAACTGATGCATTTGAATTATGGTGTTGGCAAAGAATACTGAATATACCATGGACTGCCAGAAGAACAAACAAATCTATCTTGGAATGAGTACAGCCAGCAGAATGCTCCTTAGAAGCAAGGATGGCGAGACTCCGTCTCACTTAACTTTGGACGTGTTATCAGGAGGGACCAGCCCCTGGAGAAAGACATCATGTTTGGTAAAGCAGAGGGTCAGCAAAAGAGAGGAAGACCCTCAACGAGATGGACTGACAAAGTGGCTGCAACCATGGGCTCAAACATAGCAGTGACTATGAGGGCGGTGCAGGACCGGGCAGTGTTTTGTTCTGTTGTACACAGGGTCAATATGAGTTGGAAAAGACTTAACAGCACCTAACAACAACAACAATTTACTCAAATGCTGAGAATTAAAAGAAGTAGGTGCAGATGAAAATCTGGAAGCACACAGTCAGAAGGCACTAAAGATCTGGGTGCTGAACTGCACTGCCCAGATGCCCCTTCAGAAGTGAGGTGCCTCCCCAGCTGCTGGGATGGTTGGTGGCTTAGGACCCTCAGCTGACTCTTTCTCTAGAAATTGATTTAGCTAAAGAGAGCCACCTGGCTCAAGGTCACACCGTTCTTTGAGGGCAGCCCACATCTCATGATTGGTTGATAACTGAAATTTGCTGCATGACTGCTGGATCTCAGCAGCCTTCTCACGATCTCCAGTTATTCCTGGGGTCTGTTAACAATGCTCACCACCAATCCTTTCATGTCCTTCTGCTCAGGGCTCTTGGCTGATGTCCATTGGCCACTTGAGAATGCCACTTTCCTGCCCAGAATGCTCTCTCCTGGGTCTCCTAATACATTAAACCTTAATGGCAACAAAGCACACAACCAACGATCACCTCACCCACCCAGAGCCACACTCTGTTACACACCAATACCTGGATCCCAAAGCAGCTCTCGAAGTCTTTAATGAAATTGGCTCCTCAGCTTTGTCTTAAAGCCTTCTCTCTCAATATGGCTAAGTCCCAAGAGAACAGCAAAGGAGCAGACAGCATAGTGCCCCCCATTCTTTCTTTCTCCCACCTCTCATCCTAGCCTCTAGTCAAAACTCCATTCTCTCATATATGTTCAACTCATGAAAAAACAGATACCTTGGGGACCGCTGCCCATCATGAAAACAAATAGCCATATCTTTAATCCCTGTTTAGACACAGCTAAGACACCCTCTTTACAACATAAAGAATAATCAAAAGAATGTATAAAGCATAGCACTGTAGGAATACATGGTGTAGAATAAATAGCTCCACACATCTCCAGTCCTGAGAGCATCACTAAATTATATAATGAAGACCCATGAGTGATGAACAAAAGAGAAAATTATATTCAATGTGTTGTTAAGAAAGGAGATAAGTGTGTGCACTTCATTTCAAAAAAAAATTTTAAGACAATGTTAGTTTAGACACTTAATTAGGTAAGCTTCAGCTATCAGAAAATTCAATTAAAGTAAATATACTCTGATGGCAGTAGCTATATAGACCACTCCTGTAATTTAAGCAGACAGATTCACAATTTTCCAGAATCAGGCTCCTCAAAACATTATTTCCCCTTCCTTGATTTCTTAGCCTCTGCAATTTATAGCACCTACTGCCTACACTTTAGGCATTCACATTCTCCCACCACTTCTCCCTCAAGTCATCAGGTTTCCCTTAGATCTCATGTCCCTGGACACTCATCTTAGAACTGTCTCTACAGGACTAAGAAGTTATTCTACTACCAGTAACCTGCTTGAAGCCTGGGCCACATGCTCTAGCCTGCTTTTTTCTGCTGCTCTGGTTTTTATATAGAGGACACTGTGTTGTTCAAGCCCATTTGCTAGAGTCCATCCATCACAGAAGTTAAAAACTGTGAGCCAAGCAAGAATGAATAGCATTGGACTTTCCAACCTATCCATTTTCTTTGTGAATACAATATTCTATCTGTCATGGATTGAATTATGTCCCCCCAAAAAATGTGTGTATCAATTTGGCTGGGCCAAGATTCCCAGTATTGTGTGGTTGTCCTCCATTTTGTGATTGTAATTTTATGTTAAAGAGGATTAAGGTGGGATTGTAACATCCTTACTAAGGTCACATCCCTGATGCAATGTAAAGGGAGTTTCCCTGGACTGTGGCCTGCACCACCTTTTATCTTACAAGAGATGAAACGAAAGGGAAGCAAGCAGAGAGTGGAGACCTCATACCACCAAGAAAGCAGTGCCGGGAGCAGAGCACGTCCCCTGGACCCGGGGTCCCTGTGCGGAGAAGCTCCTAGTCTGGGGGAAGACTGAAGAGAAGGCCGACAGAGACAGAAAGCCTCCCCCTGGAGCTGACGCCCTGAATTTGGACTTTCAGCCTACTTTACTGAGAGGAAATAAATTTTTCTTTGTTAAAGCCATCCACTTGTGGTATTTCTGTTATAGTAGCACCATCTAAAAAGAATTATACAACACAATAATTTTTAAAACCTATATAAATAAAATATATTTCATTTAGTTGGGAAAACAACCTATTTCAGATAAGTAGGATTATTCCAAATGAACCCAAAACCAAGAGTATTGGTTTCAATTCAGAAATCATGCCCAATTCCATTTTATCAGCAGCAAGGTGTAGGCGTGATACAACGAGGGCCAAATACTCACCGCTCATTTTATAGCCTCAATTGTAACAATACACGTACACTAATACCTTCTGTTCAAAATCAAGAGCTAAGACATGCTGATCCTAAACTTTATAAGAAATGTCAGGTGGAGTCAGACTCATAATCCTCAGACCAACATTCCATGACATCTTATAGTGAGATCAAAGAACAGGAAATTATTCTACAAAACGGTAAGTGCTTTGAACAAACTTCTATGAGAGAGTTTAGGATAAAGAGAGAGCAACCATCCAATAGATTAGGTCTATTTACCAAGCACATCCATCTTCTCTTTTAAATTGTATGAATACTTAATCTACCTAAAGATGTATTCTGCACCTTCTCCTCTTGGAGAAGCCAGTTTCTCCTCTTGGGGTAAAAAGCAGCTCACATAAATGCTCACTACATAAATTTAAAGTTCTTTTATTTATGCTAACCCTACTTCTCTCAGTTATAAATGGTGTTTGTAGATCTGATATTCTTAGATTTGGGGGACAGTATTCATGACATTACAGGCTTTAGTGAGGTCTCCTTTCAGACAGCATTATTCAGGTCTATAAGTATTCAAATAGCTTTCAATCTGTTCTCTTAAACTCTATACACATGATATGCAGTGCATTTCTCTGGCCTTTCCTATTCATGTCTGTCTTGAAGTACCAGATGAAACCTTCAAGGAAGCATTCTAGGTAAGACTGCACAAGGTTCAGACAAACAGACAAATACATACAGCACTATAAAGTCCCTGTTAAGAGGTAATAATTGAACTCGAATATGTGTTCAAGAGTAATATTTATCTATATTCTAGAGAATATTGAAACATATTGAGATTTCACTGGAAATATTATTATGCATATATAATTAGTAAAACATTTGTTTTAAAATGTCTCAGTATATTGTGCATTCACATATACTGTAAGGCAAACAATATACACCTTACACACAGAGATGTAGAGTACAATGATAAGCTCTCACCTTTACACAAAATCCAGTATTATCATGGGGCCGTACCACCAGTACCATAACTAAGTTTTACTCTCTCTCTCACTTAAATTTGTGTTGTGTCTTCCAAAGATTTTATGGGAACAACATCTGGATTTAAAACTCTGAGAGTTATCATTATGGAAAAAAATGATTTGAATAAAGTAAACAGCAAATGTACGAGACATGAATAAATACGTGAATAAATGACTCTTCCTCCTCGTCTACACATGAACACCTTTTCCAACAAAAACCCACAAAACAGTAGCCGTGTTTTAATTCTGTACTTTTACAATACCTAGTATATAATCGGAGCCCTGGTGGTGCAGCAGTTAAAACCTACGGTGAGCTACAGCTGCTAACCAAAAGGTCGGCAGTTTGAATCCACCAGCCACTCCTTGGAAACTCTGTGAGGCAGTTCTACTCTGTCCTATAAGTTCACTATGAGTCAGAATCAACTTGACGGCAACGAGTACTATATAATCAGTGGTTAATAAATAAATATTTCTTAAGAGTAGGTATAAAAGTAACGATTCCTTAGAAATATTTGTAGGCAAATGCCTTGAATCTTAAAAAGTGGTGCCAATTAGGGGAAGCTGGATGAAGGGTATGTGAAACCTCTCCATACTATTTTTGCAAATTCCCGCGGCCTATAATTATCTCAAAATAAAACGTTTTTAAAAGTGGTGCCAACTAATTTTTAATCTTAGATAAAAAGCAAATAAAAACATGTCCAATTCAAAGAACAGATAAGAAACAATCATATCAAAATAGAGAGCTAAAGTAATTTTTCCAAGGAACTCTGTAACATATCACAAACTCTAATAACAAAGTGTCATACCAAAAGCTACTGGATTCCAAACTTCATTACAACAGATTTCACAAGAAATGTTTGAAAGCCCTAAGAGCAACGATCAAAACTACTACACTGAAGGGATATCTCTAGAAGTAACGGAGTTTGGATAAAGTCAGGGAAGATGACTAAGCATCTCTGGTTGACTTGTCCAGATTTTTAAAGTAATCGTGTATCATTCCACTAAATAAGTATTTTCTGCTATGGAATAGGCTAGGCACAGTGAGGACAACAAAAGATATTCTGACACAGCTCTTGCAGGGAAGAAGCATATAGTATAGCAAGACAACATGAACACATATGAGACAAATAACGGGTAGTGCAAAGCAATAACCAATAAAGTGATCAATTAAAGTGCAGAATTCACAGCCTAAAGTTTTGGCAATAAAACACATGATTACTTGACTCAACGCCACGAACAACATCAACAACTTGAATTATATTTTCTTCTGACATTTTTTGAACAAGTGTTTTCGTTTTACTTTTTATTTTTCAGGGGAAATTATCTGATCTCATTTATCTAAATCTTTTGAGACATTTCCTCTCCGCCTTTTTTCCCTGCAAAGGAGCTCAACTGGTAAAAGTGCAAACGTGTGAGCTGGGTGTTTCTGCTTAATCTGTTAACGCTCAGCAATTTTCCGAAGGTGACTGTAATCAGTACTGTAGCCATCTCCCTACCACGAGGCCCTACTCTTTCTGCTAACATTATGAGTGCTCATCTCACATTCCTAAGAACATAGTCTCCAGAGGTCAAAGGAATGAAGGAATTTGTGAAGCAGTTCAACTGCGTTGTCTCGCTGCAGCTGCAGTCAACATGGAACACAGAGTGGAGGGTTTCAGGAGCAGGAGCGTAGCCATCCACACCGCGCTCACCCGCCAAGCTTTCCGTCCGACTAACAGTCTTACTGAATCCTCACTCAGTACAAACGTGTTTCATCAAATAACATGTTCGGGGCTTCATTCGTGATCATTCTGGGGCAAACAAAAACCCAAACACTTTGCCGTCAAGTCGATTGCGACTCATAGTCGACTCACTGCGACCCTATAGGGCAGAGCAGAATTGCCCCATAAGGTTTCCAAGGAGCAGCTGGTGGATTCGAACTGCTGACCTTTTGGTTAGCAGTCATAGTTCTCTTAACCACTGTGCCAGCAGGGCCCCCATTCTGGGGTGGAGGATGCAAAAACCTGGTTTGCATCAAAGACATTAGGAACATTCTAATCAGGCCATATATACACAATATTTCCATGCTGAAGAACATAAGAAATGGAAGCGCTAACCCTATCCCCTTGGGGAGCAGTTTAGACATCATAGTTGCCATGATCCTATTCTCTACACAGTTGTTCCTCCCTAAATCCACAGCATCAATTAAGGAAAAAAAGCGGGGGTGGGGAGCTCATGTGCTGACTGCTGGACCCAAAGGGAAGATCTTTGCCTCTAGCATTTAATACAGCAAGAATCAGACTTGCCTGGATGCTTTTGTTTTAAAGCTACCCAGTTTAACTTCTCAAAGGAATGAAATCACCCAGAATAGGAGACGAAGTTTTCTGAAATTCACTATTTTGTGTTTATTTCACTTTTCCATAGCATTATGTCTGTAGCAGAAAACAAACGCTGTCTGCAACACCAAATGATTCTATTTTCCACTAAATCACCCTAAGGCATCTACATATGAGTCAAGAACATAGGAGGTATGATACCTAAACTATAAACCTTCTCATAAAATGTGGATTGACTTACCTTATTCTGAAGTAATGCTATGTGCTCAGTACTCTGAATACCACAAAACAGTTATACTTAAATGAGAGCCAATCAACCAATACCACCATCATCTCTCAAAAGAAAGATTCAAACGTAAGAAAAAGGGAAATCAGTTAAATTAGATTTCCATATAAAAATCCAAGTTCCTTCTGCTGCAAGTCTGATTTTTGAAAAGGATATCTACTATTTTTAAAGAAGCATCATGCAATTCTCCAAAACAAAAAACATACAAATTTTAATTCTATTTAATTTAAAAATAAAAATAAATATAGGTCACTAAATCTCTTTTAAGTTGAAGTAAAAAAGAGGATCCCAAAGTTAAATCAGTAGTTGAAAAACAGTTCTTTCAAGGGCTTAAGAATTATTGCTTTATGCAAACATTCATAAGGTATAGACTGCACGTTTGCTTTTAATATTACAATAAGACGTCTGAGAAACGCCTTATCCATACTCTGCTAACAGGGTCCTTTACAAACTCCAGTTTTCAGATATAATTCATTCTTAAACACTTAATTTTGCATGAAACATGGCTCCCAAGGTATCAGCACTAAAGAACCCACTACAATATTTTAAATCTGGAACTTTGTGGGCCAGCATTTCATTATAGAAGCTAAAAATATTCATTGTATAAGCTCTGCAGGGATCACCCATGGGGTGAAGAGAAGTGTTGTCATTTTCGAGGGTTCTCTAGGTCCTGTATGTGCTACTTGGGGGCGTAAATTTAATATGAACTACATACTGAAATGGGTGATCTCAACCTGCTGCCTATTAGACTCAATTTTCCAATCTGATGTTTTGATAAATCCTGTTCCCAACTCAGCTTTAGCAATAAAAAGTAAAATCCTAGAGAAAAAAACGTAGAACTGTTTGAACCACTCAGAGTAACAGCTCAAGAAAGAAGCTTAAATGTGTTGTTCATTCATTCTGCCAACAAACATTTATTAATATACCAGGAACTGGCACAATTCAACTTAAAAATAAGAACTGTTGTAGGATACAAAAACAATAATAAAAACTATCTTATGCATGACCATTTAAAGTCTGGAACAAGGCTTCATAGAGATTACCAAGTAATAGAGCACATCTTCCAAACACAAAACCCACCGGTCACTGGGCAATACAATGTTGTAAGATGCTCCGCTTTTACGTTAACCACAGAGGACAAGTTCTGCATGTTCTTGAATGTGGTGTTAAAGTTGTTTTATTTTTTTAAGGAAAGGGTTTCACAAACTCTGAGGATAATTTTTACAGATTCAAAATGTTTCTATCCTCTTTACCCACTTATTTTACTTACTATGTGGAAGCACTGATAAATGAGTTTGCCTGGTTAGCTGAGTTTTCTAAACATATAAGGAGAGTTAACGCTCCATGTATTAAAATCTTCCTTACTTGGGGCAACACTGGACAAAAACATTATGAGAAAAAAACCTAAACAGGTACTTCACAAAAGAGTATAGCCAGTAAACACATGAAAAGGTACTCAGGAAAGTGAAAATTAAAATATGATACCATTATACATCCACAAAAAAAAAAAAAAAAAAATTGCTGTCAAGTCGATTCTGACTCATAGGAACCCTATAGGACAGAGTAGTACTGCCCCGTGAGGTTTCCAAGAAGTGGCTGGTGGCTTCTTTGGGCTGTTCCATATTCTTACAAACAGCTGGTATTATCTGTCTTTTTCATTTTAGCCATACATCCACCAGAATGGCTAAAAGGAAAAAAGACAGATAATACCAGCTGTTTGTAAGAATATGGAGCAGCCCAAACTCTGATACACTGCTGGTGGGAGTGTGAATTAGTACCACTTTTGAAGGAAGGCACTATCTATTAAAATTGACCCAGCAATTCAACTCATGACACATGCAATAGAAATTCCCACATTTACCAAAAGACCTACATAAGAATGTTCATAGCATCACCATTTATAATAGCCCAAAACTGGAAACAACCCAAATACTCATCAAGAGTGAAACGGTGTACTCATACAGTGGAACACTATAGAGCAGTAAGAATAAAGAAAACTGTTGTTAAACACAAATCTCACAAACATAATGTTGAGCAAAAGAAGCTGGACACAAGCATACATAACATGCAATTGATTCACTGATCAAAAGTTCAATAACAGGTAAAAGTAATCTTTAGACTCAGAGGAGCCCTGGTGGTGCAGTGGTTAAAGCATTCGACTGCTAACCAAAAGGTCGGCGGTTCAAACCTATCAGCTGCACGGTGGGAGAAAGATATGGCAGTCTACTTCCATAATGATTTACAGCCTTGAAAACCCTATAGGATCGCTATGAGTTGAAATCAACTTGATGGCAGTGGGTCTTGCTGAGGGTCTTCATCTGTTTCGCTGGCCCTCTACTTTGCCAGGCATGATGTACTTCTCCAGGGACTGAGTCCTCCTGATAACGTGTCCAAAGTATGTGAGACGTAGACTCAGAAGCCAAAAGAGAGATTACCTTTGGGGTAAGGAATGATTTCAGGGAAAGAAAGGGAGCTTCTGGATGCTGGATCAATGCTCTATATCTTGGTCTTGGTCCCGGTGACATGGATGTGTTCGGTTGGAAAATCACTGAGCTGTTTACTTATGGTTTAATGACTGCACACTTTTCTGTACATATGTTTTATTTCAATAAAAACTTACATAGATAGATAGAAGGAGGGAGGAAGGATAAAACTAAAGGTGAGAAGGAAGAAAGAGGAAGGGAGTGTAATTCAGGGATGCAATCAGGGTCTACAGTTCAACCACTATGCTTGCTTTAATTCTTGCATCTGCTTTTAGTAGTCTGTCTAGCTCTTCCGTTACTACCAAGCTGTCCTCTGGCCCCTTTCAATGTTATCCATGCAACTTTCAATATCAGCCCATCTCTATCTTCTAATTTGTAGGGTACAGTGAGCTATAGGATTAGAAATCTTATAATCAATCATGTTAGAACTGTATGTGAATTAAGAGCAAATAAAATCACAATAAGATACCACTTTACCCACTACTAGGATGGCTACAACAGAAAAAAATGGAAAATATCAAATGTTGGTGAGGATGT
>NW_004444044.1:3606434-3612491 GCF_000243295.1 Trichechus manatus latirostris
TACTTCTTCCAAGACAGATTTGTTCATTATTTTGGCAGTCCATGGTATATTCAATATTCTTCACCAACACCACAAGTCAAAGGCGTCAATTCTTCTTCGGTCTTCCTTATTCATCACCCAGCTTTTGCATGCTCATGAGGTGGCTGAAAACATGTAGATACCCAAGAAACTTGAAAGCGGCAATGCACACAGACACATGTACACCAGTGTTCACTGCAGCGCTTTTCACAACAGCCAAAAGGAGAAAACAAACCCAAATATCCATTAATAAATGGATAAACAAAATGCGGTATATACACACAATCAAATATTACTCTGCCATAAAGAGAACTGAAGTCCTGATGCATGCCACACCATGGATGAACCTTAGAAACATTATGCTGAGTAACATAAGTCAGTTACTAAAGAACAAATAACATGTGATCTCACTAATACAAAATACCTAGAATAGGCAAATGTATAGAGTTCAGAGTTTAACAGTGTTTACCTACGGCAGGAGGGAGAGAGGGAGGGAGAAGTACTGTTTAGGAAGCAGTGAGTTTTGGTTTATGGTGATGGTTGCACAACATGACTGATGCAATTGGTCTCAGTGAATTGTACATGTGAATAATGTTGCATTGGCAAATTCTATGTTATCTATATTTCTACAACAATTAAAAAAAAAAAGAGTAAAGAGACTGTGAGGGATCTCCTATGAGGAAAGTGAATCCACTTTAATGTATGTGTTTTTGACCTATTTTGACTGCTCAGAGGATTTTTTTTGGGGGGGGGGGCTGGGGAATATGCCAAATACATGAGTTCCAAAGAGATGAAGTTGTTACTAGACCCTTTCAGAGAATACTAGATATTCAGGCTAAAATTAGACTTAACTAATGTAAAATTCCAGACCTCAGAGGTTTACTTATTTGTAACTATTATAAAGGAGAGACTATCAGTCAGTGAATATACTCACGAAAAAAAGAGAAGAAACTGCTAACTTCTTATCCAAGGCATTACGAACAGCTTTCCTACTTGTGTCATCAGTTTTAAAGACAATATGTTCCTTTCTCATTTTGTACTTTTATTAATTTTTATTCTAAAAATCCCCAAAAAAGCATCCTACGGGTTTTATTTAAAATGTTCTTTAAGGTTTCTAATACAGAAATTAAGGAGCCCTGGTGGCCAGTGGTTAAGCATTCAGCTGCTAACCAGAACATCAGCAGTTCGAACTCACCAGCTGCTCCACAAAAGAAAGACGTGGCAGTCTGCTTCCATAAAGATTACAGCCTTGGAAACCCTATGGGGCAGTTCTACTCTGTCCTATAAGGTTGCTACGAGTCAGAATCAACTTAACAGCAATGAGTTTTTTTGGAACACAGAAATTCAAGTTAAACTTAAGATATCTTTTTCCCATACAATTACCCACAAAGTAAAGAAACAAAGCCCCAAAATATCATGTCCGTTGATGGTTATTCATTTCCTTTAACATCCTAATTTCACATAATTTCTTTCTGTGTTCTTTCTCCATGAAAAACAAAAGTTAGCTCTCAAGACTGGAGCTAAAATTGGTAAACACAAACTGAAAATTCTTCAATAGTGGAACACCCTCTGGCATTGCAGGATCTGAAATAAAAATGAGGCAAGCGGGAGCTGCTGCTGAGTGGAATTACCAACAGGTAACGTAAAGAAGCCCTGGTGGCACAATGGTTAAGCACTTGGCTGCTAGCAAAAGGTTGGCGGTTCAAACCCACGCAGCAGCTTCATGGGGAAAAAGGCCTGGTGATCTGCTCCTGTAAAGACGGCAGCCAAAAAAAAAAAAAAAAAAAACCCTATGGGGAAGTTTACTTCATCACATAGGGTCGCTGTGAGTCGAAAACTGAGTTGACAACACCTAACACCACCAAAGTAGAGGGTCAGCAAAAATAAGGAAAACTCTCAATCAGATGGATCGACACAACAGCCACAAAATGAACTCAAACGTACCAACGATCATGGAGATGGCACAAGACCAAAAGCTTCATTCTGTTATACATTAGGTCATCATGAGTTGGAGTCAACTCAACAGCAACTAACAGCAACAAAGTAAACCACTTTAAACCAGGATAAACCTTTATTTGCTTTAGTATCTTCAGCTGTGACTGGAACAACATTCATTAATTCAACGACAGTCATTCAACAAACATGCATCACTAGTAAAAGATAAAGCATTCATTCCTACCTCCACCAATAACTTTCTGTTTAACACAAGCACATAAAGTTCTCTGTGTTTTAGTTTCCTCATCTTTTCAATGAGCATAATAATCCCTTACATCTATTAATTTGCAGGGAAGAATAACAAGATGATGTTTTGGTTTACAAAAAAAACTACAGATGTACATGGTTCCACCATTACTATTTCTGCCACCGACCTATTCCAATATACAACTTAATTCAGAGGGAAGTTAGACTTTGTCACTAAGGAGTAAAGTTATGGACATTATGATGAGGATTGGAGGAAAAATTGTTACCTCTTCTTTGCCACAATAGGTAAATAAACCAATCACCACTGATAGCCTCAAAGTCCTTTTGATGCCTTCTTTGAAATGTCATTGCAATACTGAGACTAGAGAAATGCAGTAAAAGTCATTGCCACCAAGTCATTATGACAGCAGTAAATAAGGCTCTAGATAAAATAAAATAGGCCGTCTCTACAAATGAGTAGTACTCTTCTGTGTGCATGTTTGCATGCGTATAAATGTAAATCAGACAGAAGAACTGAGTAAGAGAGTGGGTTAAGAGAATCCATCTCCAAAACCAACCAAACCAAACCAAACCCACTGCCATTGAGTCAATTCTGACTAACAATGACCCTATAGGACAGAATAGAACTGCCCCCATAGGGTTTCACTGCCACATCTTTCTTCCGCGGACCAGCTGGTGGGTTCAAACCAACAATCTCTCGGTTAGCAGCTGAGCGCTTTAACCATGGCACCACCAGGGCTCCTCAATCCATCTCCACTGCTAGAAAATTAAAGGCATACAATTCTGAGGATATAAAATATCATCTTCATGTTAAAAGGACAGCAGTGTATTTTCTATTTTGTGGCACAACCATATCTAATATTTAAATACTGGGAGAAACGCAAAAAATAATTGGAATAGAACTTAGCCCTGACCTTACACGAAAGAAACATTATTCTTACCTTTCCTTAAAACTCTTGCATTATGCAAAAAATTCCTGTAAGTAACAAAATCTAGTTTTGTAAAGTCTTATTTACTTCCTGGATGTTCCTCAATTATCCATTTTGCTAAATGATCTCCCAAAAAATATGTAAATTTCATAACTCACAGGTTGGCCTCAATATACTATCAACAGTGAGAACCAAGGCATACATTCTGCTTACAGATTCCTTTTCCCATCAAATCATGTACCTTGATTCCTTCCATTTAGCAATCACTAGTTAGAAACTTTAATCATCATTAGAAGATTTTCGTTATCTCAGTTTGTTCTTTCCGCCTCTAATCTTAATATCTATCAACTCCAGTCTTAGATTTTATTCACGTTACTAAAAGTGAACAAAGAAACTCCAAGAACCAAGCATGGCTGATGTGTATCACCACACGTGAGCAGCAGTGAATTCTCTGAAGGGTCTTTTCCACTAACAATAGTAGTCCTCGTGGACTGCAGCGCCCTCAGAGGCAGGCAGAGAAACCTGATTATCTACATGATTTACCAGCTAACATGTAATTTCCTTCCTTAAGCGCTGTGTTTTCCTTTAAGATGCAAACTATGGCCAGACTATCTCTCTTGTTATCAGAACAAGGGATCAGAACCTTAAAATTGTACTTGCCAGAGCTCAGTGAAAAATGAAATTACCACCAGGGCGTCCTGGAAGTTGTCCCAAAGGTTACCAGATTTCTATCACATTTTCTCTCAATACTCTTCCCTGTTTTCCTTTCATAAACATTATTGTAAATCCAAAGTGTCTCCTAATCATTTTAAAAGACTGAATAATGGCACTAACATTCAAACAGTTAAAGCAATTTTATGTTGGCAAAATGAACTAAAGAAGATTCACCTCTATAAACTGAGAGTACATTCTGGCAATCTCATTGGCTGAGGTGCTTTATATATGTTTGTAAGCCTCCAGAAATAACCCTGAAACAGTAAATGATACTGAAAACCTTATTTTGAGAAACACATACAGAATTTTGGTGGTTTCTTAGATTTCTGTTTTCTCAAAGGTAGGCATGCCTGGAACTATCAAGACTTCCCATCTTATTCCACCCTCGCTTCTTTAAATGCCCTGCACCTGAACTGTTCACAAAAGCTCTACTTTCCTGTATCCATATCTGTGCCATCTTACTTAGAAACTCTGGGATAAAATTAAAACAACTAAGTCAATTTCAAGGGTTAATATAAAGAGACCAGAGTCCTGTCACTACTTTTAACATTAAAATGAAAGTAAAAGTTTTTCTTTCTCAGTTATGAAAGCTATAGAAAAATAAGCAGGCATGCTTCCTCTGAATGAAGTTATACAAATAACCTAAATCTACGTGCTATAATGACCATGAAAATTATTTAAATGCAAATGTGATAGATACAGGGACACTTCTTTTTATTCGGAAACACTTTCGGAAGACATGACATTGGCTCTAAGAAGCTACAGAATACTTTCCTAACATCATTGAGGAATCTATTCAAATCAGAATGAAAAAAGAATAAACCCTAATGACCAATTTACACTTTAATTAATCTAATAAGGTAATACTCCAATTCCAAGTTCCAGAGACAAAAAAAAAAAAAAGGAGGGGGCCACACAGAGTACAATGCCGTTTCTCTCAGGAAAGAGTTACTCCAGAATTTGAGACAATGTATGGGTGACACTGATGGGTTAAGAACAGCCCAGCGTTCATGATTTCTCATTAGAAGCAGCCTTCCCCTTCATTGACGTGCGATAGGAAAAGTGGGGAGTTTAAATCAAAGTGGTTACGGCTCTTCAGCGTCAAGCCTGGAAAGAGCTTGCTGCGGTCAATTATGCTGAGAAGCTAGGGCCTTGAGACGAATGCGGGGTGGAAAAAACAGTTTTAAAAGGAACTGAAAAAAATGGTCTACATTGATATAATAGACGTAGAACTGCTTCTTTCTCCATCTTTCACGTCAAGTTCAGGGGTTTTTTTATTGTTATTTTTTAAGAACTTTTCTTCCTTGTGGTGCTTGCTGCAGTTTGCTGATGTAGTTCCCAACTCCTGCCTTCCTTTGGTGACTGTTATTAACGGACTGGCAAAGGCTGAGTAAAATGCACTTAAGAAACAAGGAATCACCTCTCCCTGCCAAGACGCACATGCTGCCCAGTACCTGAGGAAGAGCTCTGCTACTGCTGGCCAAGAGAAATCCCAGTTTAACCTCTGCCTCCCCCTTCCAGATCCATTGCAAATAAATGTGCGTGTGCCACTTGCAGAGAATCTGCCTGACTCACACCCTCCCTCCAGCCTGCGGTGTGCCGGGGAAAGATGTGAATGCTCCGTCCGGGAGCGGGCAGGCAACCGGGGACCGCGGCCTCAGTGGCACCGAGAGTTCCCCAGGCCTCCCCCTCCGGTAGGTTTGGGAATGTTTCCCCTCAGGCAGGTGCCCAACCACACTCGCGACCACCCGGGCTCACAGGAACACACGTGTCACTGCGCCCGAGCCCAGCCCTCCATGTACACTTGACCAACAATCCTGGCAACAATGCCCAGCTTTGCGCTGGGGGCTTTGCGAGGGGGAGAAACAGGACCACCCAACTCCTTCTCTAACGTTAAGAAGAAAAAAAAAAGTACTTTTCCGCGGAAAGGGCCGTCACACGCCACCAGCGCCCAGCCAGGGGGATGCCTGGCCCGCGGCTGACCTCGCCCTCCCCGAAGCGCGCCGAGGCCGCCTGTGTTCCCTCCGGGACCGGCCCCGGCCCCCCGTCCGCCGCCCATGTGAGGCGGAGGACTCAGCCGACCCTCCCTCTGCTGCCCGGGCTTGGAGCTCACCTCCTGGGGTCCGGCTTCCGTCGCTCCTCCAGTTTGGCGGTGGAGTGTGGGGCTGCAGCGGCCGCCGCCGCCGCCGCCGCC
>NW_004444044.1:3612600-3642956 GCF_000243295.1 Trichechus manatus latirostris
GGCTTGGCGGGGCCGAGCCGCGGGAAGTTGTCGGCGCGAGGCGCAGAGCGAGCGGGGCGCGAGCCACCCGCTCCCAAGTAGTCACAAGTTTGCCGCCGGAATGGGTGCGCGCTCCGGGTCAGAGGGAGGCGAGCGCGGGAGAGCGGGGCGAGGGCGCTGGGGCGGAGGGTCTTCGGAGCAGGCACAACTGGAAATCAGAAAGGCCCACGAGGAAGGGGGAGAAAGTGGCGCGGGGGGAATGTCTACACGGCCGGCGTGGCACGCGGGGAGTGAGTGCGTGAGAGTGCGGGCGCCTACTCTACTTTGCCTTCTGCAGCTCCTGCGTATTTATGGGGATCTCCAATGTTACTGCGAGTAACTAACACTGCAGCAGCGGTGCCCGGCCGGGACGCCCCTCGGGAGCGAGCCGGGGGACAGGGGCTCGGAGTAGGCGGCCGCGGCGATGGCTGTGGCGCGAGCGCGAGCCCGCGATCCATATTTAAAGCCGCGAGTGGCCTCGGCCGGCCCCCTGCCCTGCCCTCGCACCCGCCTGCCCGGCCCCCACCCCTCGCGGCCGCTGCTCGGCGTCAGCCGCCCGGGCATTCGTGGCGGCGGGGAGGGGCCTCGGCCGCGCCGCCTCCGCCGGGGGCTCCGACTCCGCGCGCTGCGTCCGCCTGGGGCTGGCAGTGGATTCGCTCCGGACCGGCAGCCCTCGCCTCCTTGGATTCTCTCTCTCACTCCCTGAGCGCACTGCTAGGTTAAGTTTTGTGTCCTGTTCACAAGAATTCCCTGCTGGGCAGAGACTAGTCTCCCGTGCAGTCCTGAAGTTGCGTGCGTTGCCCAGCCCCAGATCACTTCTGCCGGTACTTTATAAAACTTGAGGTGTACAGGTATAGAGAACACTGCCGGCATACAGTATTAAGTCATCGATCACCATTAGGAAAAGACGTCTGGGAAGAGCGCCGTTCTCAACCTTGTCCTTTGTATATGTCACTGATGGCTACTGTCTTCCGCTGGCAGTTAGGGAATCACTCTTAGCCGTCCACGAGGGTTTCTTGAGTGGACAAAGTGATTGTATTTATCTGTGACTGGGGCGAATTAGGAGCCCTGGTGGCGTAGTGGTTAAGAGCTCGCCTGCTAACTAAAAGGTCTAGCAGTTCAAATCCACAAGTCGCTCCTTGGAAACCCTATGGGGCGGTTCTACACTGTCCTTATAGCGTCACTATAAGTCAGAATCGACTCGACGGCAAGGGGTTTGGTTTTGTTTTTGGTTTAAGGCTAATTAATGAAGTTTTAAGTACACTTTTTGCCAAGCAAATAATAATATAACAGTGACCCAGCCCCATTAAGATCAGTTAAGTAAAGCATTAAAGTATTAACAGACTGTCGACACAAACACATCTATGTTCTGAGTACTGCTAGAGAACAGCCATTTAATGGATTTGAGCCACACAGTATACGATGCAAGTATATGTGTGTTTCCTATTAATACATACCATATATATAAAATCTATTATTATGTTTGTGTGTGTGTGTGTGTGTGTGTGTGTGTGTGTGTGTGTGTAAGTCACTGGCTAAATAATTTTCAACAGTAGCCACCGAAACACAAAACTACAGAGAAATAATTTCACATGCTAGCTGCTCCTGGTTCCAAAACTGTCTTCAATGCATAGCTATAGCTAATAAGACCTCTAGGGGAAAAAAGCGGTTTGGGTTTTTTTATTGTTGTTTTATTTTGTTTGTTTGTTTCAGAGGGAAATAATTTGGGGAGAGAGGCTTTTCTTTCCAGGATTTAAAACTGGAAGATATCTATGATGCCTCACCAACGCTTGGGAAACAGGTAGAGAGCTTGTATCCTAGAAAAGCTTGCATCTTTAAGACTCTTAGTCAATGCTCACAAGGCACTGGGAACCTTCCGAAGCTGTCTAATGTCTGAAATTAAATGTGTCTGGCTGTTGTTGTATATCGCGCACATATACGTGAAAAAACATTCTACATGACCCACTGCAGTGATGTGAAAAATTCAAAACAGAAGAAAAAACAAAAATTTAGCTTTAAATTTTTTGTCTACAAAGTTATATTTTGTTTTTAGACTAATGTTAATATTAACTTTCACTCCCTGAACTCACAGAAAGAATCAACAACCCCAAAGTAAGCCCACCGGCAAAGGGAAGCCACTTTTGTATTGAAATTTTGTCACTGCTATTTAGTAGTTTTTCACACTGTAGATTACGTATTTCAACATAGCTGGTAATTTATTATATTGTGAGCCAACCATGAATAGTTGGTGCTGATGAGTGTTTGGAGAAAGAAGTCCAAGAAACTTATATTTTTTTAGCATTCTGCTATAAAATATGTCAAACTGTCCTTCACACAAACCAAATAGGTAACCCTGGGAGGCATTTCACTGTTAAGTTTGGCAAGGTTTTACCCAGAAAGGGGTATGAAGTTGGTGCATAAGGTGAGAGACGGGGCAGGAATTGGAGTGCTGTGGGGTGAGGTTTTGTGTATCGCAAATTAATGAGAAAAAGAATTGTCTTTGGCCAAGACCCAACACCCTCTGTTATCATTCTCATTATCTCATGTTTTCTATCCCACAATTAAAAGAGCTGTTCCATTTCCTCTGCTATTGATTATTGTCCAGTAATTGAGATACATGTGTTTTTCTTTTGAAAGGTCATTGATTAACTGTTCTTGTTAACTCTGCATGTGGTCACCTTTGCTATTGCTTTTCCGGGTGAGGACAATGAATCCTGAGATTTTTTTTTCACCTGTCGTAAAACGTGAGTTATGTCCCTTGATTCTCATGAGCCCAAAGAAAGATTATTTGTTCTTTTTGTTTGCGAGTTCACATAGCTTGGTGACAAGAAGAATGAACAGAAAAAAAAAATGGAATTATAAAAACACTTTAAATAATCTTTACTGATAATGATTTATTTTTTAATCAATAACTCTCTACTAAATGACCTTCTAAAATACGTAGCTTATCAATCAAGTTTCTTTCATACTATACAAAGTCCTAATAGGCACCAAAAGAAAACAGAAAGATGGGAGGAAGAACCTTGGTTTCAATGGCAAGCACCATCTAGTGGTAGCAAGTGATGAAACTCTTGACAATATAATGTCTCCAATAAGACTGAAGAGGAGAGTTTCCAGACACTTCTGGTCTCATTTAAGCTTGGGACTCCTTTATTTTAAAACAAGAGGGTTAAATAGAGCAAGCAATAGGTCCTGTATTGATTATTTAAATTAAGTAAGGTGTAGATCTGACCTGAAGCTAAGATTATTGCCATTAAGAGTTTTCTCCGTTTTTGTGTGACTTGGATAGGTCCTTACAGACTTCTGTATTTAAGTTTCCTCATTACATACAATAAAGAGAATTATGGCTTGTCACTCGATATTATCTTTGAAGCACTTTGACTAACAAATAGCAGAATCCATGGATCAACTACTGGATTTGTTTTTTCCATTATCCTATTTTATTAGAAAAGTAAAAATATTGTTGGCTCATTGATAGAAGTTTGATGAACATTTTGCTCTACAGAATAGAGATTTTCTTTGTGCTGATATTTGTTTTGACTTGTAGTTATTTATTATTAAACTGTGTTGCAACAGAATGATCATTAAAATCACCACTTTATTAATTTAATCAACCATTTCATATGTAAGAGTAAATCACTTTTTCTTCTCATTGTGGAAAAGCCTTAGATGAAACTTAAGCTGTTCTATCATATTAAAAAATATATATCACTAACAACCTCATTTTTGTTTTATTTACAGTCTAGAAAGTCCATATTGAGTCTGACAAATTCCTCAATAAACTCAGCTAACCTAGATTTATAATCTACCTTCCCTCCTTTAAACTCCAGGTTTAAATATAGCTCTAGCCCCCTTTTTTATGAGGGAACAAGGAAGGTGAACAGTTTTTTGCAAGCTGTCAGCATGGCATAAGCTGGGAAAAATAATTTTATTTGGTTAAACATGTGTCATATGTTGCTTCACAGCTTAAACTATTAAGCTTTCAACCATATCCAGCTGTCATTTTTAAAACACATGCCTACAGTCAAATATTAAGAGAAGCTTTAACTTCTAAAAACAGGGCCTATCACTGTTAATGTTGAGGAAGGCAATCTTCCTGGGCCTCAGTTCCCTCAGCTATAAAAATCAAGGAGTTAAGATAATTACCCTAAAACTCAATAATTCTAATAGGATACCAGAATAATTTCCTCTGATAAAAGTTGAATAATTTGTTTGTGACAGACATGCAAATCTTTCAAAAATGTATGGATACATTTATTATGAAGGCTTTGCTTGTTAATCCTAGGCCAGTGTTTCAGCCTCTTCCTCCTACAGGAATTCTCCCATGGATCAGCATAACATAGGACACAGGGCTCTCTGTTTGGAAGAGAAAAGGAAAACTTAAAACAGCTATTAACCACCAAGACCTATGCTTCCTGGTTAAAAAGACTGGCCTTGTTTTAGGTAAGATAGTAGAGAATTGCCTCAGACTTCTCTGCCAGAACAGACTCTTGGGTCTCTTAGACTCTGCTAATTAATGTGTGTGTGTCTCTCACCAGCCACCTCCCAGACACAGAAAGATGTTTGTTCCTTTGTATCCCACTGGCCTCCACACCTCCTTGCCTCCTCACGGGATGAATAAGCCCAGATAGCGGACTGCTCTAAAGCCTCTCTTCTGCGTGTGCACTGAGTCATGTGGACCCAGCTGTTCCATTGTGTGAAAACAGGTTTCCCTATGGACTAACTGACCCTTGGATCAAGCTGGATGGTGACCATTCATGTCTCTCTGGTCTGCTCCCCAGACTGAGCCTCCCCTCGAGACCACAGCAGCTCAGTCTCCTTGTAAGTAACAAAATACTTGATGCTTCAAGTACACCTTTGCCAGACTGATGATGTCTTTATGGCAAATGTTGTAAGATAACTGAAATCTTAATATTAAAAGCTGGCCCTTTTTCCCCTTCTCTTTAGAAAAGGAACATTCTAAGCAAATTTGCTCTTTATAGCTTTCCAATTTCCCACTGCTGACCAAAGTGTGCTTAGTTCTACACAGAACATGGAATATGACTGGGCCATCCAATCAGTCAACAAATACTTATTTAGCACCTGCTATGTGTCAAACACTCTTCTCAATGATGGGTTCCTAGAACAAGCAGACAAAGTTCCTGCTTCATGGAGCTTACAAGTAAACAAATAAATGGACCAGATCATTTCAGAAGAGGTAAATGCTATGAATAGCAAAACCATTTTGCAAAGGCCTGCCCCAGTTTACCCCTGGTATCCCTGTGTAATGATAACAACACCCCCTTTACTCCCATAAGCATCCAGGTTTTGGGAAGCAATTGTAGAAGATCCTAGCTCTGGAAGAAATAAAATATGGTGATTTGATAGAGCAAGTAGGGAGAGGGAGAGCTACTTTCAACCGGGTGTCAAGAAAGGCCCCTCTGAAATGGTAATATTTGAGCACAGATCTAAATATGCATAAATATGAAAAATTTAAAAGGCAACTTGACAAGACAAACAGCATCTAGCATGGTACCTTACACATAGTAGGAACTCAATAATTACTTATAGAATGATTGATTCCATCCACTCATTTTGGAACATTAAAACTAGAGAGACTTATCTAACCAGAATGTATTTCTATAAGACAGATTCTGCCTACCACAAATTCCTTAAGACATCATTCTTCATAAAAAATAACTTTTAGACTGTAACTATGTATTTAGTTGCATATATATAAAATATGCTTGGAAGGATACATAAGCAACTAAAAGAACTGCTTGACTCCAAGTTGGGGGGGTGGGAGTGACTGGGTGATTATCACATGGATAGGGAGGAAGACTTTACACTGTATTGTTTGTACATTTTTTAATTTTGAACCATGTGGATGGATTGCTTATTTTTTTAATTTAAATTTGAACCTAAAATATATAAATAATTCCATTTAAACTGCCTAGAGTTATTTTTCCATATTAAGTAAGTATTAAATTTAAGCAGAAAACCATCTGGTAGATAGTGAGGTTAATATCCTTACAAACCATAACATGGTAACTACCACGACGCCAGAGACCGGACTGGACGGTCTGATACCTTTCGTGGTTACTGGATGCTGTTCAGTGCTGACAGTCTTTGCTCACTGCCCACCTGGGCTCCGTACAAACCAGAGTCTTGGGGACAAAAAAGATCTTCAAAAGGATATTGCTGTTTTTCTTGCACCTGGACAAATAAAAATATAGTACACATTTTTCAAATAACATTTTACCAGGCACCGTGCTGTACCTTTGATCATAGCTGTTTGGTTTTTAAAAATTACTATGTGTTGCTTTTTTTTCCATTATAAAAATAATGTAATTTCATTACAGAAAGTTTTTAAAATACAGAAAAAGAGATAAAATGACAGTGATAACAAATTCTCTTTCAGAGAATACTGCCACATTTTGGCATATTTTCTTCCTTGGATAATTTAGATTCGTGATTTCCAGTTGATTGGTCATATTGTATAAAAAAAAAGTGTGGTCATTGTGGCTACTTTTGAATGAGGGCAATCCTTTTGTCACAAAACACAAGTTTTAAGATGTTTGGCTAGAAAAAGTGGAGGGAGGAATCTGAATTTGACTCCATCTTTTTAAACCCAGTTGACAGCTGTCATGGTTCCATCTCAGCACACAGAATGGCCCTTTTATTTACATGAAGTCACATGGAATAGGCTCTCTCTTGACGATTTCTGCTTTCTGGCAATGAAAATATTGATAGCCCCAGTAATAATAACAAATAATAGCCAGCACTTACATAGCCTTTACCATCTTCGAGGGACTGTTCTCCATACTTAACATAAATTAACCCATTTAATCTTCGTAGTAACCCTATCATTAGTATGGTATCACTCCCATCCTCAGAAAAAGCAATATGAATCCCAGAACTCCATACAGTTTCAGAGATGGTCAACTCTGTTTCTGATTTTCTCCAATTTTGAGGAAGTTTGGAGTTGAGCTTTGTCTTCCTCTGTGAGCTTCAAAATCTAATCCAGAAGAATTAGCTACTTGCTAAGGGAAACCCACACAATGCAACACCTAAATTATGTCCAGTATTCAGATTTCAAATGAACCTGACAGAGCACATGTCTACTGATACGGACATCTAAATATATTCCTGAGAACTCAGCTATACAAAGAGAGTGTTGGAAGTTGGAGATGCTATACTTTTTTTCAGTTTTGTTTTGTTTTAACATGGCCACTTTTTTTGTTTATCACAGCTTTTAAAGTAAGATTTTTGATAGTGTTTTCTTGTAACTTCAATCACATGTATGTGCTCTCTATCTAAAATCATTCTTGTTGGACACAGTGGCTACAACAATAGATTCAAACATGTTTTATTGTGATGATGGCACAGGAAAGAGTAAAGTTTCAATCTGTTTTACATAAGGTTGCTATGAGTCAGAAGCGACTCGACAGCACCTAATAGCAATAATATTGGACACACAATAGGCATACAATATATATGCCTGAAGGCCATTAATAACCTTCCATGAACAGGTTGTTGTTATTGTTTGCCACCAAGTCAATTCCTACTCATAGCGACTCCATGTGCGCAGAGTAGAACTGCTCTATAGGATTTTCAAAGCTGTGACCTTTTGGGAGCAGATTGCCAGGCCTGTCTTCTGAGGCACCTCTGGATGGGTTCAAACTGTCAACCTTTCAGCTACTAGTCCAGCGCTTAACCATTTGCACCACGCCAGGACTCCCTCTGTGAAGAGGTAACACTACAGTATTTGCTTGTACCATTCCTCCTTGACTTCTTTAATTTGTCATTTTAAAATAAGTGGAGGAGGGGAATGTTCTTCATGTTGTTCCAGTGGTTGTGGTGGTGGTACCTAGTCAATCTTCATCCCTAAATTAAATGTTGAGATGTTTATCTCTGTTTACCAAAAAACTAATATCTCACCCAGAATTATACAGAAATTAGTGATAAATTCCACCTAACATGTCTCCTTTCCTTTAGCAATTCTTACTTGCTTAAACCCAAGGAAGGTTAGTATTTAGCAAACATGTGTCAGAAAATATCTGTGCTAGTGTATGTAATGGTCAGAAACTGGAAGAAGGAGATGATTTTCAAATTATTGAAAGATAAATTCCTTCTCAAGTTTCCACTTCAGTACTTAAGTACCTTTGATACAGGGAAAGTAACCCCAACTCACTTCTCAGTACTCATATGCCTTCATAGATTTAGGGATGTCTTGGAACCAATAGCCTGGCATCCTAGTCCAGGGACGGTACTACAAGAAACCCTAAAGACTAAGAAAGGATAAGGGACAAATAGAACAAAGTAGAGGGAAGAGTGCTCTCTCTCTCACTCTCTCTGCCCAGCCAGTAGACATCACATTCTATTACTGCTCGTTTGATTAAATTAAAATACAATAAGTATCGAGTACTTATTTAACACTTTGTCTAGCCTGGCAAGAGTAAAAGATATTCCATTTAGAGAAACGACTATACAAAAGCTTCTGCTGATGCTGCAGTTTCTATTTGGAAAAAAGAGCAGAGTAATCAAGTAGATGGGGATGATTCTTCAGAGGATACATAAGAAAATATGACATATTAAGTTTGGTGGTGCTATACTAACAAACCGCTTGAGCAGAACCATTAGTCAAGGTAAATGGAAACGGTCCAGTGTAAAGCTAAAAACTTTTAAGCAAATAATTTCAATGCTGCATGCAATAAGTAATAATAGCTACCATTTGTCAAGTACTTCCTAATCCCCATGCAAACCTTGTATGGAAACCAAACCCATTGTCGAGTCAATTCCAGCTCATAGCCGCCCTATAGGACAGCCGAGAACTGCCACATAAGGTTTCCAGGGCTGTAACATCTAGGGAAGCTGACTGCCACATCTTTCTCCACATCTATCTGCAGCTGATAGATTCAAACTATCGACTTTTCGGTTAGCAGCTGAGAGATTAACCACTGCACCACGAGGGCTCCTTAAGGAGATATAGGGAGAAGGCTGAGATTATGCATCCCTGGTAGTTTGGTCTCCTTACTTCCAGATGCTCTCCTCCCTTTATTTTCAATCTACCTGCACGCAAAACCAGGTTAATCTTCCTAAAGCACTGTTTTGATTAAGCCTCTGCTTCCTCACACACTCCTCCTCAAAAAAAAAAAAAAAAAAAAAAGACTTCCAATGGTTCTTTGTCGCCTATTCAATGAAGTCCAAGTTATTTAGCTTGGAATTAGTGATCTTCCAGCATCTGGTTTCAACCAGTTTTTTGCTATTGATCCCAATCACAGCTTGATGTTCTACTCAACCTGGACCTCTCATCATTTCCTAAAGCCACTTTATATTTTCTAGGCCCCAGTCCCTTGCTCATCCATTTATTTTTACCAAAAATGTCTTTCTTTCTTCCACCTCCATCTGCACCTGTTGAAAGTCTTATTTGTATGTGTCTGATTTGAATGTCACCTACTCCACATAATCTTCCCTAAATAGTTCAGCCTAAAGAGCTCCTCTTTGTATTGAGGCTTTTGGTATATGTTCCTTATTTCCCCCATTAAATTGTAAGCTCTATGAAAGTAGGAATGTGTCTTACACATTTTTACATTCTTTATCTCCTCTAGTATAGTTCCACGCACATAGGAAGCACTTGTTAAAAATGAATGAATATGTGAAGGAATGAATAAATTAATAAAGGAAGGTTACCTTTAGTTAATGACAATTACAATTCCAAATATAATAACAGCCCCCTTGAAATATCAGATAGAGTTCAAAAAGCACTTTAGACTTGTTTACTTTTCTGTTGCTATTAATGTGAAGGTCATCCTTTATGTTCAATCATTGGTTTGAGTACGATATGGATAGGTTTCACGAGCAATTCCACTTAAGCATAAAATTTTTCTCTTTGTTTTAAATAATTTTCCATCCATTCATTCAACAAAATATTTATGGAATGCCAATTATGCACCAGATCCAGCTCAGTACTGAACAAAACAGGGGTGAGCAAGATAGACAAGGCCACTGCCCTCAGCAAGCTTAAATTCTAGTTGGAAACAGAGGCAATAAACACATAAACTAACAAATAAATTAAGAAGGTAAGTTCTATAATAGAAATTAAAAGGATGATAAATAAGAGAGAATGAGATAGGACATTTTAGATTCGGTGGTCAGGGAAGGCCTTGGGAGGTTAACACCTGAGCTTAAACATGATAGTTCAAAATAAGCTAGCCACATATATAAAGAGCTGTGGGGAAAGCAGAGAAAATAACAGGTTCAAAGACATTTGAGGATTGAAGAACAAAAGGAGATAGGTGAGGGTGGAGCACAATGAGCAAAGGAGAGAGTGAGTGGTAATAAGATGAAGTGTGAAGGAGGTAGGCGTCAGATCTTGCAGGACCTTGTAGGACCTGGAAAGGATTTAGGATCTTACTCTTAAAGCAATCAGAAGCCACTTAAAGAGTTATAAGCTAAGGTGTCACGTGATCAAATTCAGGGTTTGGGAAGCTCATTCTTAATGCTGATTGGAGAATGAGTTGGAGAGGAATCAGTGTGAAATCTATTGCAGGACTTCAGTTGAGAGATGATGATGGCTTGCATTAGCAGTGAGCACTGAAGATGGAGAGAAGTGGATGAATTTGAGATATATTTCAGGTGGAACTGAGTGTACTTGTTGACAGATTAGATGTAAGAGCTGAAAAACGAAAGAATCAAGAATGACGCCTAAGTTTTGGCTAGGAGGTGGTGCCATTTTCTAAAATGGAAATGCCTGAGGAGGAGCAAGTTTGGGGACAAAAATCAAGAACACTGTTTTGAACATAGTAAGCCTGAGATGTCATTTAGACATCCAGTTCTAATACACAACTGTTACAGATTGAATCCTGTCCCCCAAAAAGATATGTTGAAGTCCTAACCCCTGTACCTATAAATGTGACCCTGTTTGGAAAGAGGGGTTTTCTGTTATGTTAATGAGGCCATTTTGGAGTGGGGTGGGTTCTAAACCTAATCCCTTCTGAGCAGTGTCCTATAAAAAGGGAAAACAGACATGGAGACACACACATGAAGAAAAGACATGTGAGGATTCATCATCTACAAGCCAAAGAACATCAGGGAACACCTGGAGCTACCAATAAGAAAGGACCCTCCCCTAGAGTTGATGCCCTGATTTCTACTTCTAGCCTCCAAAATGGTGAGACAATAAATTTCCCTTTTTTGAAGCCACTCACTTGTGGCATTTTGTTATGGCAGCCCTAGGAAACTAAGATAGCAACCATCATAAAAATGTTAACATTTCACTGAACACTTTCATTCTTTCAATTGTGTGCTCATTTCATCTTTGGCCAGTGGGACACAATGTATTTCCCAAAGAGGGTCTCAGCAACACCTCCTATCCCATATGATCTTCTACAATATGACCTCGCAGCTCCCTCATCAGAAGATAGAGTCTAATTCTCCTCTCCTTCAATCTGGATGGGCTTAGGACTGCTTTGACCAATAAACTATGGTAGAAGTAAGGCTATATGGCTTCCATGGCTGGGTCATAAAAGATGATGCATCTTCCTTTTTGTTTGCTGGAGCATTAACACTTGGAGTCTTGAGCTGCCATGTAAGAAACCCAGTTTTCCTAAGTCTTCTGTGTTTTAGGAAGCCAAGCCACTTGGAGCAGCCACATGGAGAAGTTACCTGTAGGCAGTCATGTTGGCATATCTAGTATTCAAATCTTCCCAACACAGGCACCAACCAGACATGTGAGTGAAGGGGCCTCTAGATGATTCCAGCCCCCCGCCACAAAATCCTCCTCAGAACTCAAGTCTTCTCATCTGAGGTCCTGGACACTATGGAACAGTAATAAGCCATCTTGCTATGTCCTATCCATAATACTGACCCACAAAATCCATAAGCATAATAAAATGATTATTGTTGTAAGCCACTAAGTTTTTTAGTAGTTTGTTAAGCAGCAGTAGGAAACAGATCTGCCAGTTAATTAAACATTCAGGGAATAAATACATTTGAGCTATAGTTCTACCAATATGCTGCCTGTACAGTTCAACAACTACATTCTAGAGGACCATAAAATCCCCAAACAAGATTCTTAAACTAAATGTCATGTCAGTTACTCAGATGAAGGTTGAGTAACCATATTACTGGTAACTGTGAGACAGACAAGGAATCTAAATTTAGACATAAATTTGGCATTTAATTCTTCTCAGTAAAATTAAGCTTGATAGTAAAGTGTATTTAAGTTTGATGAAGGCTAGAGTCAAAGGAAGACACATTTTAAAACCGTGATGCACATTTCAAATCTCATGATTTCCCTTACATTCCATAAGCAGTTTTCTGCAGATATCTCTAAGTTCACTTGAGTGGCAGCTACAAATAAAATCAACTGCATATGGATAAAATTCCTGTGTATGACAGTCAGAGAGTTGGAACACAAACTTGTTTTGGTTTCAGTAACAATCCTCTATAGTTTTTCTTTTCTTGGCACCCAATATTTTCTCTTTTCCTTCCGTACAAGAATGTAAAATACAACAATCAGGCCTTGGATATTAGAATATTTCCTTCAAAATAATACTTTGATTTGAAAACTGGTTTAACACAATGTACTAAGTTTTGAAAGTAAATTATTTATTCAGCTATTGTATGGCTGAATAAAGTCAATTTATTTTGCCTCTACAACAATCAGAAATATTGATGACTGATTGCTCCTTCATATGAATGACTGCAGATGCTAACAATAAACACCCCACCAGATCTTTATTTTAGCCACTGCCCTCCCGGCTCTGACAGTGCTGCTCTTTAATCATATTTTACTCCTTAGTAAGTCAACAAGTTTGATTACCCTTGAAGATCCAGAAAATTTATAAAACTTTTGGTCTTTTATGGGCTAAGTAAACTAACCTGCAGGCTCTTGGCTTGACTTTTGCCTTCATTTTGTGCTCTATAGATAATACCAATATTGGTGCTCTATTTGGATTGTTAAGATCCTAGAAGCCTGTAAACACCAGTAAATAAATATTTAATTTTTTTTTCTTTCTTTCAAAGTATTTAGAGTCTTAGAATGTTCCAGAAGCCATACAGAAATTTTTATGGGACTTACTGGGGTCACCTCATTTTTTTAATGATGTACTACTGTACAAGCAGCACTTCACAACAATTTTTTCTGTGTTTCCTAGAGACTTTGAATTCAGGGCCTTGTTATGTTTCATAAATGTATGTTGCTGTTAGATGCCATCGAGTCGGTTCCAACTCATAGCAACGCTGTGTACAACAGAACGAAACACTGCCCGGTCCTGCACCATCCTCACAATCGTTGCTATATTTGAGCCCATTATTGCAGCCGCTGTGTCAATCCATCTCGTTGAGGGTCTTCCTCTTTTTTGCTGACCCTCTACTTTACCAAGCATGATGTTCTTCTCCAGGGACTCGTCCTTCCTAATAACATGTCCAAAGTACCTGAGACGAAGTCTCACCATCTTCGCTTCTAAGGAGCATTCTGGCTGTACTTCTTCCAAGTACAGACTTGTTCCTTCTTCTGCAGACCATGGTATATTCAACATTCTTCACCAACATCATAATTGAAAGTCATCAATTCCTCTTCCGTCTTCCTTATTTATTGTCCAGGTTTCACATGCATTTGAGGCGATTGAAAATATCATGGCTTGGGTCAGGCGCACCTTAGTCCTCAAAGTAACATCTTTGCTTTTTAACACTTTGAAGAGTCTTTTGCAGCAGATTTGCCCAATGCAATAAGTCCCTTGACTTCCTGACTGCTGCTTCCATGGGCGTTGATTGTGGATCCAAGTAAAATGAAATGCTTGACAACTTCAGTCTTTTCTGTTTATTATGATGTTGCTTATTGGTCCACTTGTGAGGATTTTTGTTTTCTTTGTGTTGAGGTGTAATTCATACTGAAGGCTGCAGTTTTTGACCTTTATCAGTAAGTGCTTCATTCAGCAAGCAAGGTTGTGTCATCTGTGTATTGCTGGTTATTAAGGAGTTTTCCACCAATTCTGATGCCACATTCTTCTTCACGTAGTCCAGCTTCTTGGATTATTGGCTCAGCATATAGATTGAACAAGTACGCTGAAAGGATACAACCCTGATGCACACTTTTCTTGATTTTAAACCATGCAGTATCCCTTGCTCTTTTCGAACGACTGCCTCTTGGTCTATGTACAGGTTCCTCATGGGCACAATTAAGTGTTCTGGAGTTCCCATTCTTTGCAATGTTATCTATAATTTGTTATGATCCATGCATTCAAATGCCTTTGCATAGTCAATAGAACACAGGTAAACATCTTTCTGGTATTCTCTGCTTTCAGCCAAGACCCATCTGACATCAGCAATGATATCCCTCATTCCACATCCTCTTCTGAATTTGGCTTTAATTTCTGGCAGTTCCCTGTCAATATGCTGCTGCAACCACAGCAAAATTTTATTCTTGTGTGATAGTAATGATGTTGTTCAATAATTTCCACATTATGCTTGATTTATGCAATATGTTGTTTGATTTCTTGACTGCTGTTTCCGTGAGTGTTGACTGTGGATCCAAGTAAAATGAAATCCTTGACAACGTCAATATTTTCTCCATTTATCATGATGTTGCTTATTGGTCCAGTTGTGAGGATTTTTGTTTTCTTTATGTTGAGATGTAATTCATACTTAAGGCTGTAATCTTGGATCTTCATCAGTAAGTGCTTCAAGTCCTCTTTGCTTTGAGCAAGCAAGATTATGTCATCTGCATATCTTAGGTTGTCAATGAGTCTTCCTCCATCTGATGCCCCATTCTTCTTCATATAGTCCAACTTGGTAGAGTACATATATAACCTATAATACTTATGTCTTGAGAGTCATAATAAACACCTGTGCTCCTGGCTTATGTATGTACTCTACTGTATTTTCTATCATTCCCAGGTTACAACATCCAACATAACATGCAACCTGTATTTATGAACCAAAGCCTGTAAAGCCTATTATATTAAAAATTCAAGCTGCATACAATGGTTCATAATAATAAATGGCACTACTTTGAGATGCACAGTATTACTGTATTATTATGTTAAAGATGTTTTAATGTATCTGGAAGTGTTTCTTTAATGTTTTTTATGCATAGAAAGGTACACTATTTACTGTATACTAAGACAAACATTTGACTCACTGATGGTAGATATGAACCGTACCTAGCTGTTCCAACTTACATACAAATCACATAACATCCTATTTCACAGAACATATCATGGATGTTAAACAACACGTGACTGTATATTTTTATACTTATTGTTTTGTTTTATTGCAGACTATACCATGTCTCCTTACGCAACCTAGCCCCCCTCCTCCACCTGTATTGCGGCAATATGGAGATAAGGCAATTATCTTATTACATCAATGACTGGAATGCTACAAAACACCGATGAAGAAAGAAACAGACTAAAAGTACTATAGCTGGTATTTTGGAGTTAGAGAGAGGTGTGGAAATACTAGCTCAGCGAATTTAGCAAAGCAATCTATTACATGGCTGTGTGAGGTACACCCCCTCAGAAGCACTAACATCATACACAATGAAATGGATGCTCTCATTTCACTTAAATTAAAAAACCTAATAAAAGTTCAAATGACAAAAATAATGGCCACATCATAACCAAATGCAAAAAGGCTGCTAAACTATAGAAAACAGGAGATATATAGATACATAAAAAAACAAACCCATTGTCATTGAGTCAATTCCAACTCATAGCGACACTATAGGGCAGAGTAGAACTGCCCCATAGGGTTTCCAAGGAGTGGCTGGTGGATCTGAACTGCTGGCCTTTTGATTAGCAGCCAACCTCTTAACCACTGCACCAGCAGGGCCCCATATAGATGAAGATAGGTAGATAGACAGATATAGGTATATATATCTTACCAAGGTTACAGTTTTCTTTCCTACCTTCTGTAATTATTGGATCAATAGTTGATAACCACTCCCTATCCATTATAAGCAAAACAGAGTAATAAATAGCAAATAGAGCCCCTAGTCACTTGAACCACGGGATAAAGATATATTTCTTTAACCTTCTCATCTTGAGGTAAAAACAAAGTAAATTTGTAGATCTAAATATTAACTTATGTTTTAGCAGCATTGACTTGGCATTGTGTGGAAAATTTTTTTGTTGTTGTCGATTTCAACTCATGGTGACCCCATGTGCACAGAGTAGAACTGCTCCATAGAGTTTTCATGGCTGTGACCTTTCAGAGTAGATTGCCAGGCCTTTCTTCCAAGACATCTGAGTGGGTTCAACCTCCAACCTTTGGTTAGTGGCCAATAAAACATTAACTTTATGAAGTACTTAATGGCCTGTCTATTCCTATGGCCAAATGATGCATCTGATGTGATTGACCTGGCCTGAAATTTTTATTTTTCTCCCCAGTTTGTGTTACAAATCATTTTCTAAAAAGTTACCCCCCTTCTCCCTAAATGATTCTGATTTCTAGCTCCCTGGCTCCCTAGTCTCTGCCAAAAATTGAATCACTACTGATTAATAACCATAAATAACCAAGGTTGAGGAACTTCATGCTAGAAAAAGAAGAATGTTACCAAAATTGTATACAACAAAATCAGGAGCTATAGAGTAGGTGAAAAAATAAATGTAATTGAAATATCAAGAAACGTGTTTGATGGGTGTTTGAGTATCTGGTCTTCCTGACCTGACATCATGACATTTCAAACATATATAGTAGTCTTAAAGAATTATTTTTCTTTTTCATAGTGTCTCCAAGTTTTAACACACCTAGGACCAGGCAGTGTTTCGTTGTATTGTACATAGGGTTCCTGTGAGTCAGAACCAACTTGATGGCACCTAACAACAGCAACAGGTCCAAATCAAACATAAAGGTAAAATATTCTTTCACAGTAATGTAATCTTTAGCCAATCCACTTCCCCTGTGTTCCACAATCATTAGTGATTCACACCCCACTTTCATGAACTACGACTTCATTTAAAAGATAAGAGCAACAAACGTTAAGGGATCAGGGTAAGGTCAGCAGGTGTTCTGCTGCATAGTCTTGAACTGAGACAACTCCACCTTGAAATTGTCTGATTAACCCATACCTGAGACTAGTGGTATCGAATGAAATGTAACCATCCTATTCTTTATAGGCGGACCTACCTATGAAGATTATACTTTGAGTATAACCTAGAGTCAGACCACCCTGGGATTGAAACTTGATCCTGCTATTTATTTGCTAGATAATTTCTATTATAAAGGTGGTGGCACTGGCAGTGCTGGGTGTGGGGGCAGGGGTCTCACTAGAAGTTCAGTAATTGTACAAAGAAAAGACAAAATTAAACCACCAAAATAATAAAAATAAAATCTTAGTCCATCAAACACATTGAACACCTCAATTTCTCTTCTACCTTGAACTGGGCAAGGAAGAACAGTATTTCTTCAGAGATGTTGATCGAATCAAAGTCACTGCTTGGCTTGGAAATAAGCACAGGATTAGTCATGATTAAATTTATTTCCTATTTATTACAGAATTTCAAACTTCCCTGTGATCTTACATCCAATTAGTAGATTGGGTGGGAATATGGTCAGAATTAGAGGAGAGAGGAACAGATCTATTTCTATACCTTTTTACTCCTTTCTTAAACTCTGAGAACAGAATTAAATAATCCATGTGGGTACATATTATTCCCTCCCATTGTATCATGTTGTATTTCCTTCATCTTTTACATGGTCTTAACAAGGTTATCCTATCTCACAGCATTAGACCTAAAGCCTATAATTGTCTTTTATCTTCTACCATGCCCCTACACTGTTTTGCAGCATCCATTCTGTCATGGATTGAACTGTGTCCCCCCAAAATATCTGTCAACTTGGCTAGGCCATGATTCTCAGCATTATGTGATTGTTTACCATTTTGTCATCTGATGTGATTTTCCTACCGCGTTGTAAATCTTATCTCTATGATGTTAATGAGGTGGGGTTAGCAGCAGTGATGCTAATGAGGCAGGACTCAATTTACAAGATTACCTTGTGTCCTAAGTCAATCTCTTTTGAGATACAAAAGACAGAAGCCAGCAGAGAGACAGGGGTACCTCATTACCACCAAGCAAGCAGAACCAGGAGCATGGATCCTTTTGGACCTGGGGTCCCTGCACTGGGAAGCTCCTAGTCCAGGGGAAGGACCTTCCCCCAGAGCTGACAGAGTGAAACCAAAGACCTTCCCCCATAAGTGATAGAGTGAGAAAGCCTTACCCTGGAGCTGACACCTTGAATTCGGACTTCTAGCCTACTCGACTGTGAGAGAATAAACTTCTGTTCGTTGAAGCCATCCACTTGTGGTATTTCTACTATAGCAGCACTAGATAACTAAGACATGCTCATTCAACAAATTTTTAGTGTTTATTATGTGTCTAACACTATGCCTGGTAGTGGGGATAACACCAGTTAACAAGATATCACACAATTCTTATCCTCATAGAGCTTAGTGTAGAGTTCCTATTGTTGTTGTTGTTGGGTGCCATTGAGTTGATTCCAACTTATAGTGACCCTATGTGCAACAGAACAAAACACTGTGCAGTCCTGCTCCATCCTCACAATCATTGCCATGCTTAAGCCCATTGTTGCAGCCACTGTGTCAATCCATCTCGTCAAGGGTCTTCCTCTTTTTAGCTGACCCTCTACTTTACCAAGCCTGATGTCTTTTTCCATGGACTGATCCCTCCTGACAACATGTCCACAGTATATGAGACATAGTCTCATCATCCTTGCTTTCAAGGAGCATTCTGGTTGCCCTTCTTCCAAGACAAATTTGTTCTTTCTTTTGGCAGTCCATGGTATATTGAATATTCTTCTCCAACACCACAATTCAAAGGCATCAATTCTTCTTTGGTCTTCCTTATTCATCATCCAGCTTTCATATGCATACGAGGTGATTGAAAACACTATGACTTGGGTCAGGTGCACCTTAGTCTTCAAGGTGCTATCTTTGCTTCTCAACACTTTAAAGAGGTCTTTCAAGCCCTGAGTTGCAATACTGAAGGATTCTATGGGGAAAATATAAAACGATGTAGGAAGCATCAAAAGAAGATGGAAGGAATACACAGAGTCACTATACCAAAAAGAATTGGTCAACAGTCAACCATTTCAGGAGGTAGCATATGATCAGGAACTGATCGTACTGAAGGAAGAAGTCCAAGCTGCACTGAAGGCATTGGCAAAAAAACAAGGCTCCAGGAATTGATGGAATACTAATTGAGATGTTTCAACAAACAGATACAGCACTGGAGGTGATCGCTCCTTTATGCCAAGAAATTTGGAAGTTAGCTACCTGGCCAACCAGCTGGAAGAGATCCATATTTATGCCTATTCCCAAGAAAGGTGATCCAACCAAATGTGGAAATTATAGAACAATATCATTAATATCACATGCACATAAAATTTTGTTGAAGATCATTCAAAAGCAGTTGCAGCAGTATATCAACAGGGAACTGCCAGAAATTCAAGCCAGACTCAGAAGAGTGCGTGGAACCAGTGATATCATTGCTGACGTCAGATGGATCCTGGCTGAAAGCAGAGAATACCAGAAAGATGTTTACCTGTGTTTTATTGAGGCATTTGACTGTGTGGATCATAACAAATTATGGATAACATTGTGAAGAATGGGAATTCCAGAACACTTAATTGTGCTCGTGAGGAAACTGTACATAGATCAAGAGGTAGTCATTCGAACAGAACAAGGGAATACTGCATGGTTTAAAGTCAGGAAGGGTGTGTGTCAGGGTTGTATCTTTCACCATATGTATTCCATCCGTATGCTGAGCAAATAATCCAAGAAGCTGGACTACATGAAGAAGAATGTAGCATCAGAATTGGAGGAAAACTCATTAACAACCTGTGTTATGCAGATGACACAACCTTGCTTGCTGAAAGTGAAGAGGACTTGAAGCACTTACTGATGAAGATCAAAGACCACAGCCTTCAGTATGGATTACACCTCAACATAAAGAAAACAAAAATCCTCACACCTGGACCAATAAGCAACATCATGATAAATGGAGAAAAGACTGAAGTTGTCAAGGATTTCATTTTACTTGGATCCACAATCAACACCCATGGAAGCAGCAGTCAAGAAATCAAAAGATGCATTGTATTGGGCAAATCTGCTGCAAAAGATCTCTCTAAAGTGTTGGAAAACAAGCAGAGTTCCTGTGGAAGACAAATATTAAATAAATGTGTAAGTAGGCACTTCATTAATTACAAATAAAGGAGAAACAACAGTCGTCACTGAAAGAGAATAAATGGAGACCTGCTCCACAGAAGTCTGGTGAACCATCACCTCTTCACCTAATGGAATGGCAACTGGAGACACCTTTCGTATCTCCACATTCTCTGCCACTGACATCATCTCCTCAGTAAAACACAACAATGGGATATGAGTGATGATGCTTGGGTGGAGCAGTAAATGTTCTTGTAGCATAGGTTAATGAAATAATCATATTACCACATGACACTTTTCTCACTCTACAACACTGTACTTGCCTTTAGGGAAATCACACAAATTGTTAATTTAATGCACACTGAGAGGCCTATCTGCTTTGTGGAGAAGAGCTCAGAGTGATGTCTCTATCAGAAACATATGGCTCATTCATGTTTTCATCTTTCTATGGAAAAGAAAGCCAGGTTGGCAGCACTGAAAGTTTCTTGTCTTTCTGCTCCTTGATAGACACATACCCCTCTGCCCTAATACAGCTTCTTTATGATTTTATGCACTCCTAAGATTTTTACACCTATCTGGAGAGTAAATATTTATTATTGAAGCACCCTACTTATCCAAAATAAAAATCTTCCTTCAGAGTTCATCAAAGCCTCATTTTCATCATCTACTTTATAAATGAAAGGAGTGTGTGCTAGTAAAGAGAAATTAGTACAACGCCCATTTTTTAAAATATTATCAGTGTTTTTGACATTTCAAGGGTGGTAAAAAGATATATTCCTAGCCACAAACACTGAGTGGATATTTTTAGTCAAATCCTCTTCATTGATATGTTTTACCTAGGCCAGGATTTGTCTGTTTGTTTTTTACCAGCTCCCTCCATGTTCCCATGTTCCTACCTTTTTTCTCACTCTTCATCTATCCTGTCTTCCATCTCATAATACCTCCATGGTATTACCTCCCCTGCCTTTGCCCTACACACATAGACCACTATATTTGATTTCCTCTCCTCATTATTTAAGCTCTTTTCTGAATCTGTAAGGTGGGTGTTCCATTGCTACCCATTAAATTGTTATAGAAATAAGATGGGATTCCACATGAGAACAACTCAATATAGAGTAGAAGAATTACAATTATATCAAGCACTTAAAATGGCATGAGCAAAATTTAGCCTTTTTAATGGCTGTGTCTGTTTCCTTCAAAAAGACCTAGAGTTAACACTTATCTTGGCATCAAACAATAGGGAGTGTATTTAATCCCTTGCAAATGGAGATCATCAACATGGAAGAGGCAGTATTGGTTTATGGTTGAGACTGTCTACCCTAGAATGAAACTACATGGGTTTAAATCCTGCACATCCATTTGCTAGCTGTGTGACCTTGATTAATGTTACCTAACTTCTCAGAGGCACACATGAGTAAACAGCAACGGCATCAGGTTATGATAAAAGTACATGAATTAAACAGATGTAAAGTGCTTAAAAGTTCTGGCACATAGCAAGTATTCAATAAATGTTAGCAATTATTATGGATGGGCTCCAAATTGCAAAGTCCACGTCTTTCATTTTGAACTCTAACACTACAGAAAAATCAAACCAAATACACTGGAAAACTATACTCAGATTTTCAGATAGGACGTGCTAATCATCATTTAGCAATACAGGAATCTACATCATATATTCAATTATAATGAAAAGAATAATAATAAAAGTAACAATTTTGACCCAGCAATTCCATTTCTAGGAAATACTTAACCGAGTCAACAAAATATATAGACATAGAAGGATGTACTCTTTCTGTAACATTGCTTGAATTTGTAAAATAAGAAAATTTGGAAAATACCTGAGAATTGGTTAAATTCTGTATGGAACAGCCTTTCATATATTCACAAAACAATGTTAAAAGAAAAAGGTATGTTGCAGAAGAGTATGCAAAGCATGATTGCATTCCCATTATGTAGATATAGGTGTACAGATACACACACATCCACATACACAAATTTGTATATTTCCTTTTATAAAACATCACATGTTTTTATTTTGTTGTTACTTTATTTATTAATTTATTTTTTTTAATAAGCCACATAGAAGGTACTGTGAAATCCACCCAGGTGCTTCACGGATAAAAAGACTGGAACTTTGAAGTCTCCCAGGTGAAAATGGTGGAACATACCACTTCAGCACTCTGTTGTCCAACTCACATCAAACTCGTCTTTGGGTACTTGCAATCTGAAAAGCACACACAGCTAACTCCTCTCCTGTTGGGCCACCCACACTTTACCCATACTCTCCCTCTGCCATGACCTGGAACACGAACACAATGGGTGGCACAGAGGGATAGAGTTCCAGTAGAATGTTTCAGAGCAGGTCTGATAAAGAATCAAAATCAATACTGATGCAAAAAATGCCTAACTACACCAAATACCTCCTCAACGTCAGCTGTTCCTTGTCAGTGTATTGCCACAGTGCTAAAGGGACTTGGGGATTTGATGTCTGGAGGGGAGGTACTTCGCTATTTCAGTCCAGTGTTAAGTAAGTGGCTGAGGGAAGGTCACCATGGAAACCATTACTTGAATTTTGGTGTATTTGAAATCTGCAGCTCGCCTTTGAGAAACATCCCAGTTTTTCAGAAAGCTTGGGTTAAGTGGAAGCAGGGGATCAGTTGTGTTGATTTGTCTGTTTATTTAGCTAATAGAACGAAACTCGTTTTTTTTGACACAGTAGTTGGTTCCTTTGCCAGTGTAAGCAGAAAATTGGTTCATTGTGCTTAGATATTCCCTTTCATTCGGGTCACAGTTGTACATTTGTAAACCTTTTTATCATATTTAATATCTATGCAGATTCTATGTGGCTACATGTTTATATTACTTGTTCCTAAAAATAGAAATAGACTGAGTCAAGGATGTGTTTGCCTGACACTCTGATTTTTAGTTGGGCCTTTTCCCATAAACCTAGGTTATTGTGTTACAGTTTTTCTCTTATAAACACCATGGTAACCAGAGAAGGAAAACTTTTCATGAAATCCATTTTTAATCATTTCATAGACTGAAAATTAGATTTAATTCTGAAAATACAGCTTTAAATCAGGTAGGTAGGAGTTCCCCTGGTATATAGGATTTCTTGGTTGTATTTTCCTCTTCCCACCGTTCTGTTTCCTGTCAGAGATACCAGTAAGTGAGGAATTTGGTCACTGTTTCACCCCTTCTCCCTCCTCAAGGCCTCCTCTTATAAAGATGCTTAGGTTTGTAGTGTAATATCAAAAGGCGGGCACAAAAGGCAAACTGAGGTACACATAGTCCAAAGATTAGAAGGTCTTTGAAATAATCAAAAGTTGGTTGAGATAATCTTTAAACTTTAAACCAAAAATAGCCCCTGAAGTCTTCTTAAAAGCAAACAATAATTTAGCTTAACTAGTAAAGAATGTCTGCCTTGAGCATTGTGCTCTTTTAAGATCTATCTGTATGGGATCAAACTGACAACAGCAACTCAAAAGATTAGACAGGAAACTTAGGGGGCAGTGAATTTATGTTAATGGGAGAGGAACAACTCAGAAAAGGACACAGTGACAGTGCTTGCACAACTTGACAAACGCAGTCAATGTCACTGAATCGTACAAGTAGAAATTGTTGAACTGGTGTATGTTCTGTGTATATTCTCAACAACAACAAAAATAAAATAAATTATAAAAAAATTAGTTGACAATTTTGTACTGAGTTAATGCAATTAGAATATTATATGTCATTACAAATTTCCTAATTTCAGGGCTTTGAATTTGTAAATTATATTCTATAATGATTATAATAGTAACAATTGCTTAATGCCGATATTTTTGTCACTTTGGTATATAAAAAACCAAACCAAACCCATTGCCGTCTAGCCGATTCTGACTCATGGTATATACATATAACCCACTGCCATCAAGTCAATATTGACTCATAGCTGCCCCATAGGGTTTCCAAGGCTGTAAATCTCTACAGAAGCAGACTGTCACATCTTTCTCCCACGGAGCTGCTGGTGGTTTCGAACTGTCAACCCTTCAGTTAGCAGTCGAATGCTTCAACCACTGAGCCACCAGGGCTCCTGGTAGATATAAAACTACTGGTGGCACAGTAGTTAAGCACTCAGCTACTAACCAAAAGGTCAGTGGTTTTAACCTACCAGCCACTCCACTGGAGACAGATGTAGCAGTCTTCTTCCATAAAAATTACAGCTTTGGAAACTCAATAGGGTAGTTCTACTCTGTGCTATAGGGTTGCTATGAGTCAGAATTGACTTGATGGCAATGGGCTTGGTTTTTGGCACATATAAAATCTAGAAAATTCTATTCAAAAATAAACATTTTAATGGCAATTTTGATTCATATCACATGAAAACGTATTTTCCAATTACCAGTTTTATCTTGTTAGAAGCACATTAATGCATAGTGCATTAATATGTATCACCTTTATGTGAATAAAAGTGATAAATAATATTAGTCTGAGACTCTTGATTTCTAAACAACATTATTTTATTATACACACTAATAAATTTGGATTATCATTAGTGTCTAATAATTTATGTCATTTCTTCAACTTTCTTTTTCTTTAATAGTCTTATAGCCATAGATACACACTCAACTTTGCTTCAAGAATTCTTACAGATATCAGTTGAACTTCACAACTCAGGTTTGCAGACCTTCCATAATTGCAGGTTGGAGTGGTGTATTTACATCTGCAGATTAAGGAATAAATAATTAAACAATCCGTGAGTAATGCAGCCATAATTATGCTATTAAGACAAATGCTGGGTAGGAATAAGCCCCGTTAACAAACATGAAGCATTTTCTTTATGAAATGCCATTCTAAATCTTAATTTAAAATAACAAATAAATATGATTATAAATCACTTTGCAAAAATAAAACTGCTAAGCATGAGTTGATTAAGTACTATTAATTAAAGCTGTTACGGGTTTGGAACAGAAAGGAAATGTTGCCTCAGCATTGCTAAAATGAGGCCAAAAACTACCGTTGATGAAATGCAAGAAATCCATAGGAGAATACTCGTGGTAGCAAAGATGGTTTCACTATTAGCCACAAATTGTTTCAAAGACTGCTATTTCTCTTTTGATACGGTATTTTTATATCAGCTGCCTACAGAATCATGGTGTGTGTGCTTGCGTGGACATAAGCCAGCGTCCCTCAAAGTATAATTTTACTGTCTTTATACCAATATTTTTGATCATATCAGAGTCAGTTGTGATTAATGCACTATAATTTATACTTGTAAAATTTGTGAGCAGAGTATAGTCAAAGACTATAAAAACAGCAAAAATAACGTCATGTGCACATGAGGTGTGCACATAACTGTGCGCAGAGTGAAAATACTACATAGTAACAAAATTTTTGTAAAGGCTACAGATCCAAAAAACCTCAGTTACCTCACGCAATTGAGGTCAGATGTCAAGAATCCTTTACAAGTTTCATCAAAATCTCCAGCCAAGGCGTGAGCAGTATAAACTATAAGGAAACCTAACTCACTTCCCACCACAACAGTGTCTTTAGCAACACTCTGTGGAATTATATGTCACAGATCTGGCTTGTTTAGACAGTGCTTCATCATTCCCACAGGGCTAAAACTGAGCTTTTATGGATAATAGGAAAGAAACTTAATAAGAAAGGACAGACTAAGCTCCTGTTTATTAAATTAGTATGTGAAAAGCCAGCAGAGATCATGTGGATTCTTGTAAATTGTGCACTGACTGCTCCATAAAAATTATGACGTGCAAAGTTAATACTACATATATTACCAAGAAATGTGAAGAAATGTTTCTAATACCTGTAATGCCAAACTTTAAAAACATTATACAAACATCTATTCTAATTCTTGCCCTTAGTGTGTCCAAGTTAATTAAATAATTCTAATGTACTCATACAAAGAAAGTATACAGCAGAAATGTAGAAAAAATATTTTCGTGTAATGGAGTTTCCCCTTAGTTATGGCTGCCAGCTCCATACTTTGGACTGCCTTAAATATGAGACCAATGGTATTTCTTATTTATATGATTCTATAATAATTAAACACTCTTGTTTGCAGTCCACTGTGGAGACACCTTCATTTTACTCAACAGAAATTAGTGATATTCCCAGGGCATTCCCATCAGGAACTAGAGCTACCTGAAATTCTACAAAATAATTTCTATCTACAGGATTCAATTTTTTTGACATATAGAATCATTACGCACCAGAATTGGAAGGGTTCATGAAAAGTTATCTGAGTTGGTAGCTTTCAAGCTTGTTGAACCATAGACTCCCTGAACACAAACATACACATAAGTAATAAAAGCAAAACTGTCACAAAAAACAATAATTGCCCTTACTTTATGAAATGCACACTGATCATTTCTATTCTATTTTCAAATGCTAGTTGTGACCCACTAAACTGATCTCATGACACACTAATCTGTCACAACCTACAGATTGAGAATCTAGGCTACACACCTGTCTTTGGCACTTCATATCATAAGAATGAAAGAAACTATAGATGAAATTCAATTTTTTTCATTTAAAAAATGATACACAAGAAATTCTGGGATGACAATGGCATTATCAGGTCTAGGTGTTGACTCTCCACACACATACATAAAAAAAAAAAATACAGCAAGAAAACTGTGCTCAGTCCTGAAAGACTTTGAATCAATTAGCAGAGGACAGCAGCGGGGATCTGCAGATGGACATGAGTCAATAAGTTCACAGTGAGTCACATACAGTAGGAACACCACTTCTCCCACTGTACACATCCTCCCCCCTTCCACTTTTCACCCCACCTCCCACCAAGACATGGGCTGCCAGCAGCTATGAACTCTATAAACTAGAGATCTGTATCTGCAGAGCCTGCAGAGCCTACAGAAAAGCTGATCCCCTAGTCAATGCACTGCCTGCCTGTGGCCCCAAGCTCCTCCTCAGAAATCAACAAGGCATATCTCCCTGGGGTCCATTCAGGTCTACATATCCCTCCCCTCCTGCTGCAGTCAGCTGGCTGCTGTGAACTATACACCTGCAGAGGAGCCTGCTTCCCCAGCCAATATGTTCCCTGCCTAAGCACATGGAAATGCCCCCAAGCTCACACACTGAAATTAACAAGATAGGCTCCTGCTCTGAAATCAAGGAGACAGATCTCCCTAAGGATCCATTTTGGTGTGCCTTCCCCTCCCCCTCTGGTGGGTCTTGGTCAATGGGTACTAAAGTCTGGCTGAAGTGCACCTGCAGAGAAGCCTGCTCCTCAAGCCAACACATTCCCTGCCTTAGCACAGAGACAAGACCCTGGGCTCAGGCTCTGAAATCAACAAGATAGACTGCTTCCATGAAATCAACAAGACAGCTCTCCCTGGGGGTCTGTTCTGATATGCTTTTCACTCCTTGTACACACATGGCCAAAAGCCTACCTGTGCTAGCTTTGATCTCCAGCTCAGATACAAGAGGGCCCTCACAGAGTGGGGAAGGTAGCCTTGAGCAAGATCTGACAACAGGACTCAGCCCAGCTACAGGATCTTAAGTGTGAGTTTTCTGACTGAAATTGTGAACACAGAAGCAGAGCAGGAGAAAGAGCTATAGCCAAAGAAAGGTGGGAACTGTAACCAAAGAAAGATCATGCCCCTTATAGAAAGCAGTGTCAAAAACACTGAATAAAGGGGAGAAGTGAGAATCTCAACTTCAACAAAAAATCACAAGATACACAAAGAAAATGGAAACAATGGTCCATGCAAATGAACAAAATGAAGGGAGTGAAATTGTATTTATGGAATCCTGAATAATGAACATAATGGAAGAATATAATACAATATTAAATATACTGTAAGAACTAAAGGAAATCAAGAAAATGATACATGAACAAAATGGGAATGTAAAAAAAGAAAAAAAGATACACACTCTAAAAAGAAAACAAACAAAAATATTGAAAGTGAAAGGAGAATAACTGAAATGAGAAACATAATACATAATAACAACAGATCTGATCAGGTAGAGGAAAGAATCAGCAAACTAGAGGATAAGGTAGTTGAAATTATGGAGGCTAAAGAACAACAAGGAAAAAGGCACAGTCTAATGGAACTGTGGGACAACATCAAGCAAACAACACACCTATCATGGGAATCCTAGAAGGAGACAAGAGAGAAAGGGACAAAAAGAATAGCTGAAGAAATAATGGCAAAAAAATTCCTGAATCTTATGAAGGACATAAACTCCAAATTCAAGAAGCTCAACAAACTCCAAGTAGGTTAAACCCAAAGAGATTCACACTGGGACACATTATAATCAGGCTTTCAAAAACTAAAGATAAAGAGAGAATCCTGAAAGCAGCGAGAGAGAATTGAACACTCACATATAAACCAAAAGCCAAACCCACTGCTGTAGAGCTGATTCCGACTCATAGCAACCCTATAGGACAGAGTAGAACTGCCTCATGGGGTTTCCAAGGAGTGGCTGGTGGATTCAAACTGCCAACCTTTTGGTTAGCAGCTGAGCTCTTAACCACTGTGCCACCAGGGTTCCAGATATAAAGTATCCCAAATAAGATAAAGTGCAGATTTCTTCTCAGAAACTTGGAGGCCAGAAGGTAATGGGATGACATATTCAAAATGCTGAAAAACAAAACAAAACAAACAAAAAAAACTGTCAACCAAGAATACTATACCTGGTAAAATTGTTCTCCAAGGATGAAGATGAAATTAAGACATTTCCAGATGAACAAAAGCTGAAACAGTTCATATTTACCAGACCAGCCCTACCAAAAATATTAAGGGAACCCTTCATATGGGAAAGAAAGGATATTACAAACTAACTCAAAGCCATACATAGGAAGAAAGATCTCTATTAAAGATAATTGCATGGGCAAGTATAAGGACTATTTTTTTGTTTTTCTTTTATTTTATTTACAGTCAAAGATACACAATTTCAACAATTTCTACATAAACGATCCAGTGAAACTGGTTACATTCTTCAAGTTATGCTACCATTCTCAATATCCTTTTCCACATTATTCCACCACCATTGTCTTAAACTCACTGACCTCTAAGCTTCCCATCCAACATTTTGGGTTGCTGTTGTCAATTTGATCTCACATTGATAATTCTTTAAAGGAGCACAATGTTCAAAGCACTCAACGATATCTTTTTTTAAAATATGATTTTCTTAGTATATCTGATTTTTTTTCTAGTTGTTAAGGATGAGAATCACAACATTCACATTCCAACTGGAACAGAATGCCATTTTTTTTTTAATTTTGCCATTTTCATAGATGAAAAACATCAACAGGATACAAGGATTTTATATGTTCGATTTAAACCTCTAATGTAGTTGGAAAATATGGCCTTGGTGATAGAAATGATGCCAGAGATGGCATGATAGAATTCTGTAAGACCAACAGCTTCTTCATTGTAAATACCTTTTTCAACAACATAAATGATGACTATACACGCGGACCTTGCCAGGAATCAAATCGAATACATCTGAGATGATGGAAAAGCTCAATATCATCAGTCAGAACGAGGCCAGCGGCCTTGTTCATATGCAAATTCAAGTTGAAGCTGAAGAAAATTAAAATAAGTCCATGAGAGCTATGATACAACCTTGAATGAGTATACCACACCTAAATTTGGAGACTATCTCAAGAATAGATCTGATGCATTGAACACTAAAGACCGAACATCACACGAGTTGTAGGATGACATCAAGGACATCACAGGTGAAGAAAAGCAAAAGTTCATTAAAAAGACAGGAAAGAAAGAAAAGAGCAAAATAGATGTCAGAAGAGACTCTGAAACTTGCTCTTGGATGTTGAGTAGCTAAAGTGAATGGAAGAAATGATGAAGTAAAAGAGCTGAACAGAAGATTTCAAAGAGCAGCTCGAGAAGACAAAGTAAAGTATTAAAATGAAATGTGCAAAGACAAGGAGTTAAAACCAAAAGGGAAGAACATGCTCGGCACTTCTCAAGCTGAAAGAACTGAAGACAAATTCAAGCCTTGAGTTGGAATTTTGAAGAATTCAATGAACAAAATATTGAACAACACAGGAAGCATCAAAAGAAGATGGAAGACATCAAATGGGAAAAAGACAGTCTTTTTAACAAATGGTGCTGGCAAAACTGGATAGCCATCTGCAAAAAAATGAAACAGGACCCATACCTCATGCCGTATACAAAAA
>NW_004444044.1:3643056-3664775 GCF_000243295.1 Trichechus manatus latirostris
CACTGAAGGCATTGGTGAAAACAAGGCTCTAGGAATTGACGGAATACCAACTGAGATGTTTTGACAAACAGATGCAGCTCTGGAAGTGCTCACTCTATGCCAATAAATGTGGAAGACAGCTACCTGGCCAATCGACTAGAAGAGATCCATATTTGTGCCTATTCCAAAGAAAGGTGGTCCAATTAAATGGGGAAATTATCAAACAATATCATCAATATCACACGCAAGTAAAAATTTGCTGAAGATCATTCAAAAGTGGTTGCAGCAGTACATCGACAGGGAACTACCAGAAATTCAAGTCGAATTCAGAAGCGGACGTGGAACCAGGCATACCATTGCTGAAGTCAGATGGATCTTGGTTGAAAGCAGAGAATACTAGAAAGATGTTTACCTGTGTTTTATTGATTACGCAAAGACATTTGACTGTGTGGATCATAACAAATTATGGATAATTTTGCAAAGAATAGGAATTCCAGAACACTGAATTGTGCTCATGAGTAACCTGTACATAGACAAAGAGGCAGTTGTTCGAACTGAACAAGGGGATATTACATGGTTTGAGATCAATAAAGGTGTGTGTCAGGGTTGTATCCTTTCACCATACCAATTCAATCTGTATGCTGAAGAAGCTGGACTATATGAAGAAGAACATGGCATCAGGATTGGAGAAAGACTCATTAACAACCTGCAATATGCAGATGACACAACCTCGCTTGTTGAAAGCGAAGAGGACTTGAAGCACTTACTGATAAAAATCAAAGACTACAGCCTTCAGCATGAATTACACCTCAACATAAAGGAAACAAAAATCCTCACAACTTGACCAATAAGCGACATCATGATAAATGGAGAAAAGACTGAAGTTGTCAAGGATTTCATTTTACTTGGATCCACGATCAACGTCCATGGAGACAGCAGTCAAGAAATCAAATGACGTATTACATTGGGCAAATCTGCTGTAAAAGACCTCTTTAAAGTGTTAAAAAACAAAGATGTCACTTTGAGGACTAAGGTGTGCCTGATCCAAGCCATGATATTTTCAGTCACCTCATATGCATGCAAAAGCTGGACAATGAATAAGGAAGACCGAAGAGAAATTGATGCCTTTGAATTAAGGTGCTGGAGAGGAATACTGAATATACCGTGGACTGCCAGCAGAGCAAACAAATCTGTCTTGGAAGAAATACAGCCAGAGTGCTCCTTGGAAGCAAGAATCGTGAGTCTTCATCTCATGTACTTTGGACACGTTATCAGGAGGGACCAGTCCCTGGAGAAGGCCCCATGCTTGGTAGAGGGTCAGCAAAAAACAGGAAGGCCCTCAACTAGATGGATTGACGCAGTAGTTGCAACAATGGGCTCAAACATAGCAATGATTGTGAGAATGGCACAGGACAGCCAGTGTTTCCTTCTATTGTACATAGGGTCACTGTGAGTTAGAACTGTCTTGACAGCCCATAGCAACAACACAATAATAATGGGAAACTTCAATACGCCACTGTCAGTAATGGACAGAACATCTAGAAAGAAGATCAGTAAGAAAACAGAAGACCTGAATGACACAGTAAACCAACAAGAGCTAACAGATATATATAGAACATGCCACCAAACAACAGCACAACATATGTTCTTCTCTAATGCACATGAATCATTCTCCAGAATAGTCCACATGTTAGGTCACAAAGTAAGCCTCAATAAATTTTTAAAAATTGAAACCATACAAAGTATTTCCTCCATTAACAATGATACAAAACTAGAAATGAACAGCAGAAAGAAAACTGGAAGAAAACCCAAACATACAGAAATGAAACACACACTATTATACATGTTAAAGTTCCAAAAACAAACCCATTGCTGGCAAGTTGATTCCGACTCACAGTGACCCTATAGGACAGAGCAGAACTGTCCCATAGAGTTTCCAAGGAGTGCCTGGTGGATTTGAACTGCAGACCTTTTTGTTTAGCAGCCACAGCTCTTAACTACTACACCACCAGGATTTCACCCAATAAATATTAGTCATGCTTTGGAAGACTTAGCATATTTCAATTATATGTAAATTCTCAATATATTTTCAAGCAGTCCTTGGGGAGGCGTTTCATAATCTCACATACTTAAAACTTGGTAGACTCTAAAAAATTCATCTTAGGCTGAGTTTACCTGTATCTTCCTGACACTCAGAAAAAAAAGTGTGTGTGTGTGTTTAAGGGGCTGAAAGGGAAGGAATTTTAGAGGTGACATTTGGCATTTAAATAGACTGATAGATTTTTCAGAGTATATGTTGAAAAGTGAAAGAGGTTAGCAGTAAACCAATGTCTATAGTAGACCCATCTACCAGCACTGTCCAGTAGAACTTTCACAGGAAGTTCTATATACTCACTGCCCAATACAACAGCCACTAACCACATGTGGCTATTGAAACATGGCCAATGTGACTAAAGAACTGAAATTTTAATTTAATTTGAGTTAAATTTAAATGCGAATAGCTACATATGGTTAGTGCTTACTGTATTGGATAATGCAGGGTATTCTCATTTTCCCACAATCAGGAATGCAACAAAATCATACAAGAACAATTCGAGCCATGAGCTTTCAAACAGAGCAAAATATTTCCCCTCCAACATTCCTGTTTACACCATAACTCTTCTTCCACCATTATCCCCAGATTCCTTCAAACTTGTGATATGAAAATATGGGGCGGGAGGAGTGGGGACACAAAAAACGAGGACGGCTGAAGGGAAAAGCATGGGAGGCTAAAGCTGGAGGGTGACCCTAGAGTACTTAGTAACCAGAAAGCCAAAGCAAGCTGCCAAAAGGAGAATTCAGGTCACAAGCCCCTAAGCACCCCGACCTGCACTTGTCCAATCTCCATCTCTGGGCACTTATTTGAAGAGTTTGCTAGTTGGATGCATTTGATGGGATATAGCAAAGGATTTCATTTTTTTAATCACTTTTTCTGCTTGTCATGCTGAATGTCAGGAACTTTACCACATTTTGCAAATTGAATTTACCTTTCCATTTAGGTAACACACTTAACTGAGCTTTCGTTTGACTTCTGCTGACTAAAAAAAGGCTCTGTGTATTTACTGGCTCAGTTTTCTACCTGCACATGAGGGAATCAGGGTATTTACAGACCACTGTTTCTGGCTGAACTAAACCTTGGATCCCAGAGGAAGGCGACTTGCAAACCATCTTCATTCATGAGAAGGACATCTGTTTTGCAGCCACGTCTCACCATATGGCTCTTGGTTCTCCCCAGAACCTAGTTGCTACCCTCCACCCTCCACCCTAGCCTAACCCAAGTTTGGTTTCTCTGTTCCCAGACACCCTGTTTCCCTAGGCAACATCGCTGTGTACAGAAACTCACTGTTTGGACACTCTGACGATCATCAGGGCTCAACATTTATTTTTGTATAATACCCAAGATTCTCAAAGCATTTTCTTTTTAGTTATACAATTTAAAGAATTTTGAAGCATGAAAAAATGGTTTTATGCCATAGATAAGTACTTATAAGCAAGTAATATTAATATATAATAAAAATTCACACTTAAATTTATGAATGATTAAATTAAGCCAGATAGCTAATTGGATTTAGGGCCTCCATTGATGCATCAAAAAATAATGCCATCACTGAAAGCAGGTCAGAAAACTCTGGCCCCACCCGTATTTTCATCGTGATAGGAAAAGAAAAGCCTCAGTGCATAGCGAACCTCATCCAAACCTATCTGCAAATTGATAAAACTATTTCCAAGTTAAGCCTCAGAAGGTAAAACTAGAACATCGCCTCCACTCCCACCCCCATCCAGCCCAAGTATAGTGCCTGGCATGTAATTGAAGCTTAACAAACGTTTGTTGAACAAATAAATAAATGAGAAACAGAGTAGAAAGTACCTCTATACTTACGGGAGATGTAGTTACAGAACTTCAGACTCAAATCTAAAAGATTAGAGGTCTCCTCCCTAGTTCAATCCAGTAGCTAAAGGAATTCCATACACTCACATCCAGTGCTTTTAAGATACAAAAATTAGGGCTTCCTGTTCCCTGCTAAAGAAAAGCTGTGTCTTATTTCCATGTATTTTTTTAACCAATGCCCCTAAATCATAGCAGAAGGGAGCCTAGAAAAAGACTCTACCATTTGCGGGAGGGGGAATATTCTGAATAGAATTTTTTTTCTTAGCGCTGAATACACTTTTAGGTCTTTAGTTTTAAACTAATAATAATAGTAAAGAGTACCTCCATGCTATCTTCTAAGAATAGGGAGAAAATTCATGAAAGAAAATTACGAAGTTATGATTAAACTCAATGAGTTCATGTATGCTTGCTTTAACCACTTCCTTTAATCCCAGATTCAAGGGTCTCAGACTATTTCTAGTACTGGGGACCTTAGAATATTAATTCCTTCAGAAAGTTTGGAGAGGTAGCTTCCTGTTAGACTGATTCAAGACTTGTTTCATGGGGTCCCAGAATAACCCTGAAAGAGGCCAATGAGAAAAACTTGAGAAAGAGCGTTATTGACTAAATGGGAAGAAGAGATTTCCAATAGTCAGAGCTGTCTATTAAATTATAAATATTGGATGTGCTATCTCAAGATCTTGGAAGTACTCTGTCACTGTTTCATATTGAGAAGAAGTAAAAAAGATGGGACATTCGTCAGTAGTGGGGTGGATGACCTTTAGAGCCCTTTCCAGGCCTTAGATTCTGTAATTCCATGAGTCTCCCCCCAGCCTTCTAAAATAAGCTTCTGAGTCTCATCACTCACCCACACTGCAGAGGACAATGAGGGCTGTGGAAGAAAGAACTGAATCTCCCATTGGTCAGGTCCAGGACTTTCTTAAGACCAGCCCAGTTTCCTCTAGGGTCACTGCTAGTGTAAGTGTCCTACACTCCCTAAGGACACCCAAGCCAGACCAGTACATTACCAGGCACACAGAGTTCAACCACAATAAACCTAGCCTTAGAAAACAGCTATTTTGCTGGCTACAATGCTGACAGGTGGTACGATGTCTCTTTGGGCCCCTTCCTCAAAAACGACCCTATGGGAAAGGCTATAAAATCCTATTCGACTCAATTCTGCATCCTGAAATTCTATACTCCAAGCCATAATACCATAAATTAACTTAGTATTCTGACAAGCAAACTCCTGGTGTGATTAAGTCAAGCCCCATTTGTTTCCTATTTCCTCATTCTGCTGCTCTGTCATAGAGAATTGGCAGAAAAACCCAAGCCCTTGGTTCATCCAGGGGAGAAGTGCAAGGAGAGTGGAAGGAAAAGTATCATTGTGGTGTGTGGTTTGGTTTCTCATGGTTGACTTTGGAATGTATATCTCTGATTGCTTATTATTATGCTTATTATTGCTACTGAATGTCATCAACCACCACCTCCGGGAAGACTCAGAGAGAAGGTAGACAGAGGTGAGGAGGATGAAAGAAGGATGAGAAGAGCAGGGGAGGAGAGAGAGAGCAAAGGAAAAGTAAGAAGAATAAAGAAAGTAAAGAAGAGAAATTTGAAAGGAGAGGAAAGGAAAGGCTTCTTGTTAAGAGCAAAACCCACACATTCCCAATCCCTCATGTAATTCTCTCACATGCACACCAAACCAAAAATCAAACTTGTTGCCGTCGAGTTGATTCCGACTCATAGCGACCATGTAGGACAGAGAAGAACTGCCCTATAGGGTTTCCAAGGAGTGACTGATGGATTTGAATTGCCAACCTTTTGGTTAGCAGCCAAGCTCTTAACCACTGGGCCACCAGGGCTCCCACATACACATACACACAAACACACACAAAAAAAATTGGTTACTGCTTTGGAATGATGAGAAAGAGTTGAGTTCACTCTATGGTATTTCTAAGTGACGAATATCATCTCCAAGGAGAATAACTGGAAGATGCTACAAAGAAACTGACTCAGGTTGGTGAATTCCCTATATTTCCAAGCAGGATGCAGCCTCTGCCAGGAAATGTCACAGGTGGGTTCATGACATCAGTAGCATCCCAGCAGTGCTATTTTCTCCTGAAACGGAGGGACAGCAACAGCCATGGTCGAGTTCGAGTGCAACAGGTGCCAGAAATAGCCCCACCAAGTCCCAGGAAGTCTATCTCAGCTGATTCCCAAACACATCTCTTTCCCCTCTGACGTCCTAGTGCAATGGTTCCCACTCTTTTTTATGTATCGTGTTTAGTTTTACTTTTAATGTTTGATTTAATTTTAGTAAAATGAAAATGCTGCTCACAAGACACACTTGCAACTGGCAAACTAATTAGAAAGCTCTGTCCCAGAGTTGTACCACTTACTACATGTTGTCTTGTAGCATTTTTATGCGTTAGGTCTGATTATAAAGCAATGACTACCTGTGGTTTGTGGAAGAAGTTACATTGCTTTTCCTTTGATTAAGACCTGTTGCTCTTATGCCTGTGTGTGCATGCACACACACACACACACAGACTCCACATATGTATTTGGGATCATGTATTATGCAACTTCGAATTCCCCTCTCCCGTATTTTGGACATAATAAATGATTTTTTTTTTATTTTATTTTAGGCCTTTTGATTAAAGGAAGGGAAAGTTTAGAAAGTAGCTACCTAAGCAACAAATACTGTCCTCCTCCTTATTCTCCTACTATTCTCTGAACATTGGCCCCTTGCTGAAAAGCTTTGCTAGCCTTTAATACATTTCATTCTTTGCATTTGAGTCCCCAGTCAGTATATATACAAATGGATTTATTCATTCATTCAATATTTATTAAGCACGAATATGTTCCAGGTACTGTTTTAGATGCTAGTGAGCAAGGAAGACAAGGTCCCTAACTTCTTGGAGTTAATTCCTAGTAGGACAAAGACAATGTAAACAAGTTTTAAAATATTTATTTATATACAGCAGAGTGGTTAAGAAGACTGTTCTAAAGGGGTGCAGCTTCTGTTAAGGTGTACCAAGGGGATGGGGCCACAGTCCAAAGCTGAGAGGGCAGGGCTGCCACACTCAAGGGACAAAAGAACAGGGCCTGCCAGGGCTAAGGGTGTGAGGTTGCCACTCAGATGGACTAGGAGAATGGGGCTGCCCAAAGCTGAGGGAGAAGAGTTGCCATCTCAGTGGGCCTGGAAGGCAGAGTTAAAGCCCAGGGCCTAGGGGCCTCCACTCAGAATCCAGAGAGTATGGCCAACACCCAGAGTCTGGAGAGCAGGGCCATTGCCTAGATGGCCAGAGAAGAGAGGATTATTTTCAAACCTTGAGAGCTAGTATAAATTGTTATGCTGGGTTTTGGACTTGCATAGTGCCTGTTACCCCTTCTTTCCTTCCAATTTCTCCCATTTGTAATGGAAATGTCTACCTTGTGCCTGTTCCACCATTGTACTTTGGAAACAGAAAACTTGTAATCTAGACGTCCCAGGTTCACAGACGAAGAATTTTGCCCCAGGATGGAATACAACTATTCTCACCCATATTTCATTTAGATGATTCAGAAGATGAGATTTTTGGACTTGGAGTTGATTTAAGACTTTTGGGATATTGTGAAGGGGTAAATGTATTTTGCATGTGGGAAGGACATGACTTTGGAGGGTCCAAAAGGTAGAATGTTATGGATTGAATTGTGTCCCCTGAAAATAAGTGTTGTAAATCCTAGCCTCTGTGACTGTGGTTATAATCTCATTTGGGAATGGGTTGTCTTTGTTACATGAATGAGACAGGGTTAGTGTAGGGCGTATCCTGAGTCAATCTCTTTTGCGATATAAAAGAGTTTAACTAGCAAGCGAGAGAAGCAGAGATGGGGGAAGATTGATGCCAAGCCACATGGAAATCTCCAAGGAACCAGGAAACAATCTGAGGACATAAGGACTTTCCCCCAGAACGAACAGAGAGAAAGGCTTCCCTGACAGCCGGCATCCTGAATTCAGACTTCTAGCCTCCTAAACTGTGAGAAAATACATTTCTGTTTGTTAAAGCCATCCACTTGTGGTGTTTCTGTTATAGCAGCACTAGATAACTAAGACAGAGTCCTTGTGATCATCTAGGTGACAGATGAGCAGTAGAGGTGATTAAAAGTGATCAGAGTTCGTAGACATTTTGAAGGTTAAGTCAACAAATAGCCATGTTGTGTGGAAGTGAGGAAGAGAGGAATCAAGAGTGAGTCCTAGGCTTGGGACCTGAGCCACTTAATGAAATTTAAAGGTGTCATTTAAGAGATAAGGTAGACCCAGGGGGAGCAGCTTTGGGGAAAAATTAAAACACTGTGTTTATAATGCCTATTAGAAATCCAAGTGGAGATCCAAGACAATTAAGTATAGAAGTTCAGAGATTAAAAAGAAGTCAAAGTTGGAGATATAAATTTGGAAGTCACTAGCAGAGACTTTATTTATTGCCATTAGATGATGTGTTCTAAAACAAGCCATTTTAAAATAATTTCACTAGAAAAGGGAGAAGATCGAAACAGAAAATCAGCATCATGAATACCTAGAAAAGAAGCAGTTTGGCTTGATGAATTAGATTCATCTCTCCTGCCCTCCCAACTGGATGATCCCTCGTGGTTAAACAAAGATCGGTCACTCATTGACTGCTTTCTTTAACTGTACCCACTGCTCTGGCCCCCAGCATACCCCACCAGCCTCCTTCCCTCCACCACAAAAGAGAAAACCTAGTTTCACTAGCAGGGAAGTGTGAATCATTGTGACAAAGGTGGAAAGATTCAATCAGGCCAGAAAAGAAGGTGTTCAGATAACCTGTGACCCTTGAGATTAGCTTATTCAAGAGAACTTTGTTCACTAACTATACAGCTCCTTAGAGATAATATAACTTAAGTGAGATTTAACCTTGCACTGATTTCTCAATCTGGAAAGACAAAGGACTTGATGTGTCCTTGCTTGTACCTTTCCTTTCCTACTTAGAACAATTTTTTCTCCCGCAGACTCAACTTAGAGTGTTGCAAGAGAGTGACGCTAACACTGCCCATAGTTTGATCTGATTGCCACCTGTGATTTATGTTGTTTGCCTGGGCAAGCTGTGGGAGAGCCTTGCCTACAAACTAAATTAATAAAAAAAAGAGCATTGATTAGTGAGGGAACCAGAGAATGGTTAGTGTTAACATTTTAATAGAGATGATAACCCTGGCCTCCAGAAAGAGTTCTGGCTTGACCCCTCTGGCTTCATTTTATTTAAAGTGGTGATTGAACATACTCTCCATTAATCAGCTTAACTACCTGGTTTGTCATTCCAAGGGCACACTGATTTAATGCATGAAGCCTGGCTATGACACTGTTAAATATAGAAATGAATTTGGTATAAACATCCATGGGGTATTCCTTATGGAAAACTTAAAGTAATCTTTTTATTAGGATCCAACATCGTCAAAAGAGCCAAGTCCCCAGTGCATTTTCTCTGTGTGTTAGAAACTACTCTTGTCAACCAAAGTATAGCTTTGGGACCTATTTCATCAAATTGCTTTTTGGAGGAAACTTCCTGTTAAAATTATCCTTTGCCTTTAAGCTTGTGTGCGTAACAAACAAGAAATGGGAGATTCCTTTGCTGCATTAGAACAACATAACTTGACTGTAGCTCCTTTATTCATTGCCACTTCTTTGTTCGGGTGGAACCAGTGATTAGAGTTTGCTGGCCCTAAGAGCTTGTCTCAGTCATCTAGTGCTGCTCCAACAGAAAAACCACAAGTGGATGGCTTTAACAAGAGAAATTTATTCTCTCACAGTCCAGTAGGCTACAAGTCCAAATTCAGGGTGTCAGCTCCAGGGGAATACTTTCTCTGTTGGCTCTGCAGGAAGGTCCATGTCATCAGTCTTCCTTTGGTCTGGGAGCTTCTCTGTGCAGGAACCTCAGGTCCAAAGGACGCGCTCTGCTCCCAGCACTGCTTTCTTGGTGGTATGAGGTTCCCATGTATCTCTGCTCACTTCTCTCTTTTATATCTCAAAAGAGATTGAATTAAGACACTAATCTTGTCAACCTCATCAGTATAAACTCATCACAGTGATAGAATTTACAACACATGAGGAGATCACATATAATCTCATCATAGTGGTAAAGTTTACAACACATAAGAAAATCACATCAGATAACACAATCATACAATACTGGGAATCATGACCTAGCCAAGTTGCTACACACATTTTTGGGGGACACAATTCAATCCACGACAGAGCTCAAGGTTCCAAGGGGGACACATAGCAACCACTTGACAATTTTCCATCCTATGATTGTTCAATTGCCAGGAAATATGCAGAAGGCAAGCAAGAATATAGCTGCGGCAGAACCAGGAGCTATTAGAATGAGGGTGTGTTCAAACTATATGAGATAGTTCTAAAGGCGAGAGTGGCTAAAGGACTTTGTGGGTATCTTAAGGGCAGGAACTTTCTAATGTAGTCATTGAATTATTTAATGAATAAATGAATGGATGGATGAAATGGTTCATTCAGGCTACGAAACTAGTCAAGGAAGTATCACTTTCTATGCCATAGGAGGAATGTTGGATAGACAGACCAGATATCCTGAGCAAAGAATAGACTGTTTAGATAGATAAATTATCAGGACCAAAAAGTTTCATGGATTGGCAATCAATGGAGGATAACTCATGAGGAACAGGGGTGTAGAATGGAGCATAAGGTGGAAAGAAGGAAATATGACAGGGATTCAGTTACCAGACTTGAATGCTCTGAAAACAAAATGGAGGTTTCTACCACAACTATGGCATAGAGTAAGAATGGAGTCAGCAGTAAGGTGCTTCTTGGCCTATAGCTAATCATATTCTCCTTGATTAGAGTGGAGTCTGGGGCAGACCAAGCTTATAAGTGAAGGAGATTTAGTCCATCTCAGGGAATTGGTGGATGAACTGGCAAGGGAGCCAAAACAGTATCAAATCTTCCTCTCGAGGGTTCCTGTAGCCAGTTTTATGGGAAGGAGCTAGCAGGAGATAGAAGTACCTTTTCTTTGTTCAAGAGTAAGATCATAGGCTTTAGATTCAGACAAGAGTTCCAGTTTCTTCTTCTATTAGCTAACAGTAGCCTGGGAATGGCAATATAGCCTCTTTGTATGTAAAGCATGTACAGTGCCAGACCTATACTAAGTACTCAGAAAACATTAGCCATTGATATTGGTATTACTTCTGCTGCTGCTGTTATTGTACAGTGCCAGACCTATACTAAGTACTCAGAAAACATTAGCCATTGATATTGGTATTACTTTTGCTGCTGCTGTTATTGTTGTTATCATTATTTTTATTTCAGGGATTATAGAGGGCTTACTACATGCCAGACACATCATCTTATATAGCCCACCAACCATCCCTTGAGGTACGTACTATTGTCACTGCATGTTTATGAATGAGAAAACTGAGACTCCAAGAGATTATGTAGCTTGCCCACAGTCATAAAACTTGTAAATGGAGGAGCTGGTATTTCAAAATGGGTTTGTATGACAGCAGAACCCTAGCTATTACAATATACTGATTGTTGAAAGTATGAAAACCATAACTGAGTCTGAGTCCACTTTGGAATCTCAGATGGCTCTTCCCAGATGACTACTCAGAGGATGGTGTACATCACTATATGGGGTTAATAGGCAACCCCAACCTAACATTGACTCTTTTACAGTTACTAAAAGGCAATAATTATCTCTTTTCTGACCTGTTCTAAGTAGCAAGTAAGCATCTGGCTCTCTCTCAAGATAACTCAAAACATGCATTCCCATTAAAGATTAGTTAGAAAAGCATTCAGCTATGAATCAGGGTTCTTCTCTAACTACGATGGGCTTCAACCCCGTTCTGCTGGTCTCTGGGTCATTTAGTATTGAGTTTCCTAGTCTCAGAGCACCCAGTCAAAGACCAAGAGATGAGACAAACACTGGTTTCAGAAGCATTAAACCATGGCTTGGGATGAACACCTCACCCAGTGCTCACAGAAGGCTTGGCTGTACCAGGCTCTAAAACTGCCCATCCAAAGGAACAGGACAATAAAGCAGAAAAAGTTCAAGATCTTATGGTTTCCCTAATGCCTATCTCTGAAACACTCTGATTCTCCATATCCTCAGCAGGTCTGAGGATTTGAAAACTTAATCAGAACAACATCAAAAGTGCTAAGGATGTGAATCCAAAATACTAAGGTCTTTCAGGGGAATGGGGGGATGGCGAGCAGAGCTGGGCTTCAAAAACTCAACAACTCATAGAAGACAAGTATTCACCTCTGGGATTCAGTGACCATGGGACAGATTTTAAATACACAGGTACTTAGTTAAGCTAAGACTTGAGGCATGTTAAAAAGCAACCTCATTTCTCTGTAGTTGCTTAAAGGCTTATTGGAACACAGCAACGGACACCTATCAACTGTAATCTCCAGCTACCACTGCCCATGGCCCACTATCTCATGTTACTCCCTTCAGGAGGAGGTTCCATCATCCATGCTCTTTGAGAGTTCAAGTCCCCAGCCTCTGCTCCATACAGAAGAGATAAAGCTCCTGGCATTCTAAAGGCCCTATTCAAAGTTCACTTCTGAGCCTTCAAGGCATCACCGTTTACTTATTGGGGAAATAGGACTGGAATCTACAGTGACTAACTCAATATATGGGCAATGCAGACTTTGGGGACTTCACAGAATACCAGGGAATCAAAAATGAGGAATCGCTGAAGTCCTCAACAGCACTATTAGAGCTCATCAGCCATGCTAGGGACAGCACCAGAGGAGAAAATTCCTGGCTCCTGCCACTTGCATTCAAAGTAATACTAGAACTTCAGTGATACTGAGAGGCTGGAGAAGCAAGTCCCAGGAGGAGGGTAGAGCATGTGGCAGGGTCTGGTTTTATGGAGTAATGTTTAGAACAGAATTTGGGTCCCAGAAAGAGGATACACAGAACAATGTACTTTTCTTCCCTCCTTCACGAATGTTCTTTTACGGGAAGTTGATGTAAAAGACAACAAACATCATAAGTACCATGGTCAAGTCCCAGGCCATAATGTAGTGTGCTCTGGACCTGGATGAATGGCAGGATAAGTCAGACTAGACGGAACGTGTTTGGTTGCAAAGACTAAACAGATCTGCAGTATTTCAGTAGTAGATGGGGGGAGAAATCTGGATGTGAATGTGAAGTCACAGGGTAGTGTAATGCAGAGCAATGTACTCTTCATGCTGGAGGAGAAAAATGCAGGCCCCTAGAAGTCTGGGGGCGTAGTTTGAAGCAGCCCACACTAAGCTTTAAATGTCCTTGAAGCCTTGTGTTCTATCCTAAAATTTCAATGGAACTCCATAATTTATTCCATAACATATTCACATTTGCTTTTATAGAAAAGATTTTACATAAAAAAAATCTTTTTAAATGAAGACTTTTAAACCTATGTTTTCAAGTAAAATCAACTTTCAGGGAAGGTGATTCATGTTTCTCTCTCACAATCCCATGCTCCTTGGCACACTGTTGCATATACCTAACTAAGTGCATTCAGGCTTGTGTTTGAGAGTCAGGAACATAAGTGAAGGCCTTGGTAGTCTGGTAGGTAGCCTCCAGAAAGCTCGGTGGAGGAAACAATGATTGTGCCAGCAAGGCATTTATTTAGTAGCTTCCATGAGGACAAAGTCCTTGGAAGTTCTGGCAAGAGGAAGGCAGAACCCTAAAACTTTGAGAAGGGTATCAAGCTAGGTATCAAGGTAGAGACAGCCACTAGAACCAGAAAACCAAGGTCTGAAAGACTGTCACATCGATAGCCCCAATTTACCACACCTCCGGATATTCACATCCTTGTGAAGTCCCCTCCCCTTGAATCTGAGATGTCCCTGTGATTTCCTTTAACCCACAGAATGTGGGAGAAGTATGCTGTGCTAGTTCCAAGAATAAGCCTTAAGAAGGCCTAGAATTTTCTGCTTTTGCACTCTGAGGAAACCTAGATATCATGTAAGAAACCCAAGTACCTTGCTGTGAGAAAGTCCTAACTAGTCACATACAGAAGCCACGTGGAAGAGAATCCAGAAATTCGGCCAGCCAAGGACTACTTGGCTGATTGCCCAGCTGAGTACCAATTTGCTCCTGTAAGAGTGAGCCATCTTGGAAGTTAACACCACCGGGGGCAGAGCCACACTCTTCCTTCTAAGTCATAGCCAAATTGAAGAATTATGAGCAAATAAAAGAGTGTTGTATAAACCACTAAGGAGTCCTGGTGGCACAGTGGTTAAGCGTTCAGCTGCTAACTGAAAGGTCGGTGGTTCAAACCAATCCAGCAGCTCTACAGGGGAAAGATGTGGCAATCTGCTTCCATAAAGATTGCAGCCTAGAAAACCCTATAGTGCATTTCTACTCTGTCCTGTAGGGCCGCTATGAGTTGGAATCAACTCAACGGCAATAGTGTTTGTTTGTTTGTTTTTTGTATAAACCACTGAGTGTTGTGGCTAATAACTGAGACACGTGGTGAAGCTTTAGCTTCACAGGGCTATTCAGGAAATAAGGTCCAAGTGGGACCTTGAGAAGATGTCTTAATGCTTTCCATGCTACTAAGCTTCCTAATATTCTCCCTGAAGGACTTATGGGCAGGGAACTAGAAAGAGCTCTGGTGCTATCACATTTCCAAATTATAATGTAATTATTCCAAACCTTTGACCAAGCTAAGCAGGGGTCATAATTTTCACAAATCTCATCCTGGTGAAAATGGAACTTCACCAAATTCATTTACATTTCCTGGTATACAATGCATATCTGTAGCCTCATCTTTTCCAGTGGTGTTCAGAATTTACTAGTTCCCCCGACATTCTCCACTTGTCTATCTGCACTGGGTCGTCCTGAACTGCCTTGCAGCGCCCAGCACAGAGTCACATATATGCAGGTACTTAACATCCCATAGAGGACAATGATAGTGGACATATTGATTCCTGGATTGTTTGGAGTTAGTCAATACTAGCTGCAAGGCAACACTGGAAAAGGAAGTACTACTCAAATATTCTAACTAGGTGCACGGCTAGTAAAGCTCCATGGTGCAAGACATGATTTTCTCTTCCTCTTACTATGGAATGCCAGAAAGCAGTTACAAAAGAGGTAACAGCCATCAAGGTCTTATTATGGAATGCAAGGTTTTGGAGGATATCTGCAATATCTGTCTATTCCACTGCATCTAGACAGATCCTAATGCTTGTTATACAAAACACTTAGAGGGAAAAGCATTAGGTATTGTCCAGGACATGGCATTCATCCAGCTGAACCTGCTGTAACAGCTAAAACCCACAGGAACCTCCGCTGCAGGATGCCCTTCTATTTCCATGGAAATAGTCTTTGGGTAAATTCAAAGTACATGCTTAAAAATAATTTTGCAGCTTCCTTTGAGCCAAGACACACCGTCAGCTAATAAACATTTTAGAGCGCCCATTGACATGTGTCTGGAAAAGGGGCGGATTAATAATAGCTTACATTTCTATAGTGCTTTTCATCCCAAAGGATCCCAAACAAGGGAAACAAGCGAAATCTTTTCTCCTTCTTTAAAGGAAAAACCCTAGTGAATTTCAAAGCAATCCTAAACACTACAACTAATTACAAAGAAATTCCCTTTTTTAAAGTGTCGGGACATAATTATTATTTTTTTATAAACTTAAATAGTATCCACATTGCTCCTGAGAGATCATGAAGAAATGCCACCATCACCATTTCAGAAGGCTATCATCTCTTTCCAACAAAGACAACAGTTGCAGTGCCAGGAGATTTAGAGACACTCTGGATGAAGAGATAAAAATAATAATAATAATTAACAATTGCACAGGAAGCTCCATCTGGGGTGTCTGATAACACAGTGGGAGATGGATACAGATGGGAAAAGGTGGGTGGCATAGGGTAGAGCTTGTCCCGGTCTCATGGGCTTGGGACCCCAAACACACTCAGATTAGTGTAGGTTTTGATTCTTTCCTCTGCCTGCTATTAAAATGAAACTAGCCAGTCCAGAGCCTACATGTTTTACCAGTATCCAGGAAATCTGGGCTCTAGATCATAGCATTATTCTGTCTGGCATCATTATGACAAAGTCAATAATACATTTACCAGTGTTTAATAATCCCAGATTAACATAGCTTTCCTTTCTCTAAAGTACAGATTTTCTTATCTTTAACCCAAGTAATTTGCATATACCTCCACATAGTAATTCCAGGCACAATGCTGCTTATTCTGAGCTTTTTACTCTAATTTGCAGTTAATAAAAACCTTGAGCTGTTGTCAAGTGTCGAGATGAAAAGACATCAGAAACCCAGTTACAGCTCAGACAATGGTTTTTTAATAATCTGTTTAAGTCAAACAGTTCCCAACTATCGTGCTTTTAGGATGAGTAGTTGCTTGATCCTAGCAGACTGTTGAGCCAGGAGGACCTCTGCTGTTAAAAAAGAATAAACATCTTTAGAGGCCAATGAAACTGCACTTCAAAAAAGGCAAAACAGAATGGAGCAACCAGAAGGATACTCAAAAAGGAAACAGAATTTCTTTCCTATTGGTTTGTTTTCTTTCTACAGAGATGCCAAACTAGCGTGAGATGGACAGACACACCCCCACCCTCCCATCCGCCACTGTTAGTAAATGTCATCTTAAGCAAGTTGCTAAGAAGATAAAATTAACTCATTTGGGATAGAGAATATATTAAATGCTTTTGTGAGTCTAAGTAAAGCTATGCTTTGCCTTTAGAGTCATAGTTTGAGATTCCAGTTGATACTGCTTACTTGATATCCATCATGAGGATTATACCCTCAGCACTGGACAGGCATTGAAAGGGGAGGTCTTTCTCCCACTGTGTCACTGGGAACAAAAAGGCTGTCATTATGACTGCCTTCACACACCCCTACCCGCCTCCCGCCCTTGGAGGGTTTTGGTGAACTGCAAAGATATCTCCCTTCATTTCTCCAAAACAGGCATTGATTCCACAAAGCTTCATAGAGGATCTACTATTTGCATAGTTTTATATTAGGTGCTGTTGAGCATACAAAAATATCAGAGAAGTTTTGCCTTCAAGAAGCTGTGAAAATAAGACATAAGCACGTACAAACAAATAATTCAATAAAAGAGATGCCCTGAACTATGAGATTACTTAGTACTAAAACATATTAAAAACAGTAAGTGCTATGCCTTTAAGATAGAGAGAGTCCTGAAAACTGAAGAGGTCAGGGGAGTGTTTGAAGAACAAGTCCTTGAAGATAGAATTTGTCTTAGCCAGGGAAAGGGGAGTATTCCAAGGTGGAAGCTGGGGTAGGCTTCACCTGGATAAAAACACTAGGGTAGGAATATAAAGGCTTGTTCTAGGGATTGGGAGTAATTTAGGCTAGTGGAAGAGATGGGGCCCTTTGGGTAAAATTTGAGGTTCTTGAATGCTTAATTCAGTGATACCCAAATATTTTGGATTGTGCATCTTATCTCAAGTATGTATGTATAAAACCAGTTGCTGTCGAGTCAATTCCGACTCACAGCAACCTTATATGTATGAATAAATTACATTATGTGATTTAGATTACATATTTAGAGGGTAAAATAAATAACAGTTTAAATGCTTTTATTTTATATATTTATGTTAAAAAAAACACCTTTTTCTATCTCTGAAAAAAAGTGTTAATATTTTAAGTGAGAACAATACGATTTAATATACTTTTTGTTAATCTTTGGATAATACTTTGCAACATACATTTCAAAAGTCTGACTCAACAGACTTTTCAATAGTCGATTTTAATGGCTGACATAAGTGACAAAAGGTACTTTGTCATCTATGAAGTATATCATTGTCTGCTTTTACTAAATCATGATACTTATTTTCCAGTTCTATCCACTGATTATACAGAAGTTTCTGGTGACATTTTGATATTAAATTCATTATTTACAGATGTCTGTAAGTTGCTCTTATAAGCTAATCAATATGCATAGCATTTCAATTTTTAAGAAATGAGCTCAACATCCACCAAATTCTTCATTTAGATTTTTAAACAGCTTAGAAAAATCTGTCTTCAACTTTTACAATGTGCAAATATGAGATTTTATATGTGAACAACATCCGTTTTGGTAATAAAATCACGTAATTACATAAATATTTCTAAACATCAATTTTCAAAACGATCTCTCCTCAGCATCAATTTTTTTTTAAGTAGTTACTTTCTCACTCATTGTTTGAAAGCCTTAAAACACAGATTGCCTGCTTTAAAAAAAAAAAAATCTGCTACCTAGTTCAAAAGCTTTTTAAGTACTTTACCTCTAGAAAACCAACAAACATGGTTCACAGGTTTTCATAATCATTCCTCATTTCATTACAAAGTTTTTAAAGATTGTGGTATATTTTTTAAATCTTAGTTTTGTAAAATAGCCACATGCATGATGTAAGCGCTTTTTATACCTCTGGCTTCGACTTGTTGGCAGCAGTAGAATATCTAGGAATGCTGGAGGGAATTTCACATGTGCTGTGACAGTAAGGTTTTTTAATTCTACTTGAAGCAGACACTCCATCCAGACTACATTTTCACATATTTTATTTTTTAAAGTATTTGCTGTTTAGACTATATCTTTTCTAGTACATCTTTCCTTTATTCACAAAATGTTAGTTATTTGTGTATTTCATTACTGAAAACAAATCTTCTAAGCACTATGAGCTGAAACACATTATAAGCTGTGGCACATTAGAACATCTCTACTTTCAACTAGCTCTAAGCAACTTGTACTAGTAATTTTTCAAATGTTCAGTAACATTCATTCTGACAATAAAATCATGAATATTAATTTTATTTTGTCATCATATTGTTTTCCATGTATTATTTCAGCCATATTTACTACAGCATGAAGAGCAAGTGTTTTGTTAATAGGGTTTTTTTGTTTTCACTTTAAAATAAGAAAAGAATCTAAAAGAAATTAAGAATAAATTTAGCAACACTTTATAGGTTATTTTGTGTTGATTGTGGTATTTTCTTGCCCTTTAAAATGGGCGGAGGGCTGTGGGGACCACGGTCTTGGGCAACATCTAGCTCAATTGGCACAACACAGTTTATAAAGACAATGTTTTACATTCTACCTTGGTGAGTAGCATCTGGGGTCTTAAAAGCCTGTGAGCACCCATCTAAGATACTCCACTGGTCTCACCCCTTCAGGAGCAAGGGAGAATGAAGAAAACAGGATACAAGGAAAAGATTAGTCCGAAGGATTAATGGACCACAGCTACCAAGGCTTCCATCAGACTCAGTCCAGTACAGCTAGATGGTGCCCGGCTACCACCACTGACTGCTCTGACCAGGATCACAACAGAGGGTTTTGGACAGAGCTGGAGGAGGATGTAGAAAAAAATTCTAACACACACAAAAAAAGACTAGATTTACTGGCCTGAAAGAGACTGGAGAAACCCCAAGAGTATGGCCCCGGACACCCTTTTAGCTCAGTGGTGAAGTCACTCCCGAGGTTCACCGTTTAGCTGGGGATTGGACAGCTCCATAAAACGAAACATGACTAATGAGGCACAGCAGTCCAGGGACAAGGACTAGAACGCAGAAGGGGACAGGAAATCTGCTGCTAGAGAACCCAAGGTTGAGTAAGGACAGTGTTGACATGTCATGGGGTGGTTAACTATTGTCATAGGGCAACATGTATGCTGTTTAATAAGAAGCTATCTTGTTCTGTAAACCTTCATCTGAAGTGAGAATAGCAGCACAACTGGAAGAACGTAATTGATATCACCGAATTGTACCTAGAGAAATTTTTGAAATGGTGTATCTTTGGCTATGTACATTTTCACCAAAAGAAAAAAAAAAAAGGTCCTCCAAGGTCGAGAAGGGAGAGTGTTGACACGTCGTTGGTTGTTAACTAATGTCATAAAACAATATGCGTACTGACGGTTTAATGAGAAACTATTTGTTCTGTAAACCTTCACCTAAAGTACAATAAAAAAAAAATTTTTTTTTAAAAAGCATTTTAAAAAATGAAGAAAGCCTTAAAGTTATGCGGGACTCTATCAAGAGGAATAACCTACCAGCGATTGGAGTACCAGAATTGGGGGGATAACAGAAAATACAGAGAGAATTATTGAAGGTTTGTTGGCAGAAAACTTCCCTGATATAATGAAAGATGAGAAGATATCTATCCAAGATGTTCATCAAACCCCATACAAGGTAGATCTCAAAAGAAAGTCACCAAGACATATTACAATCAAACTTGCCAAAACCAAAGATAAAGAGAGAATTTTAACAGCGGCTAGGGATAAACAAAAAGTCATCTACAAAGGAGAGTCAATAAGACTAAACTTGGACTACTCAGCAGAAACCTTGCAGGCAAGAAGGCAATGGGATGACATATATAAAGCCTTGAAGGAAAAAAAATTGCCAGCCAAGAATTATATATTTAGCAAAACTATCTCTTAAATATGATGGCTAAATTAGGGCATTTCCAGATAAACAGAAGTTTAGGGAATTTGCAAAAACCAAACCAAAATTACAAGAAATACTAAAGGGAGTCCTCTGGTTAGAAAATCAAAAACATCAGGTGAAACCCAAGACTAGAACACAGAACACAGCAACCAGATATCAACCCAGATAGGGAAGTCACAAAAAAAATCAAAGCTAAAACACTGAAAATAGGGAAACAGAGATGTCCATACGTCAAAGATGACAATATTAAAACAAAAAGGAGGGACTAAAAATGTGGTCATAGATTTTTCATATGGAGAGAAAGTCAAGGTGACATAAAGAAATGAAAGACTGGTTTAAACTTGAAAAATAGGGGTAAATATTAAGGTAACCACAAAGGAAACTAACAATCCTACACATCAAAATAAAAAACAAGAAAAATATAAACTCAGCAAATATAAAATCAGCAATGAAAAAGATGAAAAGAAAATACATAAAGAAAAACAACTCAGCACAGAAAATTCAGTGGAACAAAGAAACTGTCAACAACACACAAAAAAAGACATTGAAATCGAAATGACAGCACTAAACTCATACCTATCAATAATTACGCTGAATGCGAATGGACTAAATGCACCAATAAAGAGACAGAGAGTGGCAGATTGGATTAAAAACCACAATCCATCAGTATGCTGCCTACAAGAGACACAACTTAGACTTAAAGACACAAACAAACTAAAACTTAAAGGATGAAAAAAAATATATCAAGTAAAGAACACTCAAAAAAGAGCAGGAGTGGCAATATTAATCTCTGAGAAAATAGACTTTAAAGTAAAATCCACCACAAAGGATAAGGAAGGACAGTATATAATGATTAAAGGGTCAATACACCAGAAGGACATAACTGTAATAAATATTTACACACCCAACATTAGGGCTCTGAAATACATAAAACAAACTTTAACAGCATTGAAAATAGAGAGAGACAGTTCCACAATAATAGTAGGAGACTTCAGCACACCACTTTCGGTGAAGGACAGAACATCCAGAAAGAAGCTCAACAAAGACATGGAAGATATAAATGCTACAATCAACCAACTTGATCTCATGGACATATACCGAACACTGCACCCAACAGCAGCCAAGTATACTTTCTTTTACAATGCACATGGAACATTCTCCAGAATAGTCCACATATTAGGCCATAAAGCAAGCCTTAAAAGAATCCAAAGCACGGAAATATTACAAAGTATCTTTTCTGACCATAAAGCCATAAAAGTAGAAATCAACAACAGAAAATGCAAGGAAAAAAAAAAATCAAACACAGGGAAACTGAACAATACCTTGCTCAAAAACTACTGGGTTATAGAAGAAATTAAGGACGGAATAAAGAAATTCATAGAATCAAATGAGAATGAAAACACA
>NW_004444044.1:3665405-3667153 GCF_000243295.1 Trichechus manatus latirostris
AGGAATAAAAGGGAAATTCCTCAACATAATTAAGGACATTTATACAAAGCCAACAGCCAACATCATCCTAAGTGGAGACAGTCTGAAAGCATTCCCCTTGAGAACGGAATCAGACAAGGATGCCCTTTATCACCACTCTTATTCAACATTGTGCTGGAGGTCCTAGCCAGAGCAATTAGGCTAGAAAAAGAAATAAAGCGCATCCAAATGGTAAGGAAGAAGTAAAATTATCTCTATTTGCAGATGATATGATCTTATACACAGAAAACCCCAAAGAATCCACAAAAAAACTATTGGAACTAATAGAAGATTTCAGCAAGTATCAGCACACAAGATAAACATACAAAAATCAGTTGGATTCCTTTACACCAACAAAGAGAACCTCGAAGAGGAAATCACCAAATCAATACCATTTACATCAGTCCCCAAGAAGATAAAATACTTAGGAGTAAATCAAACCAGAGACATCAAAGACTTATACAATGAAAACTACAAGACACTACTTCAAGAAACCAAAAGAGACCTGCAAAGTAGAAAAACATTCCTTGCTCATGGATAGGGAGACTCAGTATTGTGAAAATGTCAATTCTACCCAAAGCGATCTGCAGATACAATGTAATCCAAATCTAAATTCCAACGACATTTTTTAATGAGATGGGAAACAAATCACCAACTTCATATGGAAAGGGAAGAGGCCCTGGATAAGTGAAGCATTACTCAAGAAGAAGAACAAAGTGGGAGGACTCATATTACCTGATTTTATACCTATTATACTGCCATGGTAGTCAGAACAGCCTGGTACTGGTACAACAACAGATACATAGACCAATGGAATGGAATTGAGAACCCACACATAAATTCATCCACCTATAAGCAGCTGACATTTGACAAAGGCCCAAAGTTCATCAACTGGGGAAAAGATAGTCTCTTTAACAAAGGGTGCTGGCATAACTGCATATTCATCTGCAAGAAACTGAAACAAGACCCATACCTCACACTGTGTACAAAAACTAACTCAAAATGGATCAAAGACCTAAATATAATATTGAAAATGATAAAGATCATGGAAGAAAAAATAGGGACAATGCTAGGATCCCTAATACATGGCATAAACAGAATATGAACCATAAGTAACATGCACGAACACCAGAAGAAAAACTAGATAACTGGAAGCTCCTAAAAATCAAACACTTATGCTCGTCAAAAGACTTCACCAAAAGAGTAAAAAGACAACCTACAGACTGGGAAAAAAATTTTGGATATGACAAATCCAATCAGCGTCTAATCTCTAAAACAAAAAGAAAAATAACCCAATTAAAAAATGGTCAAAGGGTATGAACAGGCACGTCACCAAAGAAGATATTCAGGCAGGCAGCTAACAGACACATGAAGAAATGCTCACGATCATTAGCCATTAGAGAAATGCAAATCAAAACTACAATGAGCTACCATCTCACCCCAACAAGGCTAGCATTAACCCAAAAAACACAAAACAATAAATGTTGGAGAGGTTTCTTGGAGGTTGGGACTCTTATGCACTGCTGGTGAGAATGCAAAATGGTACAACTATCCTGAAAAACGATATGGTGCTTCGTTAAAAAGCTATAAATAGGTACCATATGATTCAGCAATCCTGCTCCTTGGAATATATCCTAGAGAAATAAGAGCCATCACACAAATAAATATATGCACACCCATGTTCATTGCAGCACTGTTCACGATAGCAAAAAGATGGAAACAACCTAGGT
>NW_004444044.1:3668345-3717762 GCF_000243295.1 Trichechus manatus latirostris
AGAGACTAACTTGAATTGTAAACTTTCACTTTAAATTTCAACAATAAATAAGTAAAAGAATTGATGCCTTTGAATTAAGGTGTTGGTGAAGAATACTGATTATACCATGGGCTGCCAGAAGAACATACGCATCTGTCTTGGAAAAAGTACAGCCAGAATGCTCCTTCGAAGGAAGGAAGTGAGACTTTGTCTCACATACTTTAAACATGTTATCAGGAGTGACCAGTCCCTGGAGAAGGACATCATGCTTGGTAGAGTAGAGGATCAGCGAAAAAGAGGAAGACCCACAATGAGATTGCAACAATGGGCTCAAACATAGCAATGATTGTAAGAATGGCACAGGACAGGGCAGTGTTTCATTTCATTGTACATAAGGTTGCTGTGAGTCAGAACTGACTCGATGGCACCAAACAACAGTAACAACAATGGCCTAAAAATGTAATAATTCAGTGACTGCCGGAGGAAGCGGCAAATCAGACATCCAAAGTGAAAAACCTCAGATTTATTCCAATGTACTATTCCAATCAAAAAGTAACAATTTTTTTAGCACATCTGGTGAACAGTTCGATCAGAAGTATCCAAAAGTCATACCAAATTTTAGATCCATAGAATGATTTTATGCAAAGGATCCTACAGCAGTGAACTAGACCATTCTCCTTGTTGATAGGCAAGAGCAGTGAATAAGACAGGATAGAATGAGGGAGAACACCATCTCACACTATTTGAAAAATCTGTATCATTAAACTACTTTTTTTATATTTAACCTCCCCCCCAGAAAAAATACCCTGTTGCCACTGAGTTGATTCCAACTCATAAGAAACTCTGTAGGACAGAGTAGATCTGCCCCACAGGGCTTCCAAGGCTGTGATCTTTAGGGAAGCAGATTGCCACATCTTTCTCCCTGAGAGAGGTTTGAATCGCTAAACTTTTGGTTAGCAGCCAAGTGCTTAACCACTGCACCGCCAGGTCTCCTTTTTTATATTTAGTTATTTCATTTTTGTTAAATAATTTTTTTTGAAGTAGTACATCCAAACCAATAAACCAAACCTGTTGCCATCTAGTCGATTCCAGCTCATAGTTACCCTATAGCACAGAGTAGAACTGCTCCTTAGGGTTTCCAAGGAGTGGCTGGTGGATATGAACTGCCAACCTTTTTGTTAGCAGCTGAGCTCTTAACCACTGCACCATCAGGGCTCCAAAGTAGTACACACATAGTGTTAAATATTAAACGAAAGGCTTCTAATAAAAGCTGAGTCTGCCCCCACAGCCTCTCAGCCTCACAGTCCTCCTTATAAGCACATTTAAGTAATTAAGTGATTACATCAAAATCTTTAGAAAATTTGTTATTTTTCACTTAACATCTTTAGTTATTGTATTTTCTGCCTTATGTTACTTACAAACTACTTTCTCCTCTGAAAGGGTGCTCTAAAAATCCTTGTCTTTCATTCTTGGAAATCAGAAAGATTTTAAGAAAATTATAGAATCAGAAAGTTGATGGTATAGACATAATGATATAGCTAAGTGAGTGAGTGTTTTCAGAAGAGGACGTAGAATTACAGAAATTTGATTTGCTCCCACAGAACTTCCTAAAGACTTCATATTCAAAATGGCAGATAAAAAGGAAGGTGGATATGAATACAATTCCACCTCTTTTCATCACAGAAACCTATTTATACTTAACACATTTTTACGATAGTATTAATACACTTTCAAAAAAAATTCTTCCGCACATCTAACCCAGGTAACAAAACCGACTTCCTTATAATGAAAACCAGCTGATGCCTATCTTCTGAGTGCTACCTTGTTTTTTTTTTTCCTTTAGCTCAATTGAAATGAAGCACTATTTATTGTGGGGTAGAGAAGAAATGCACAGAAGATGGTTACAAAATTCTCAAGTTATAAGAATTTTGTGTGTGTGTGTTTTGATTCATGTTATAGGTGGAAAATTTTGAGCCAGGTTTATCGTAAACATCTGAAACTGAATATTAGTTTAACAATAATAACAACAAAACAGCAAATGGAAAAAAAAAGACAAAATCTCCAAACGGACTTCGTTTTCATCATGTTGACAAACCACATGAACTGAGAAGCACATGTTGCTCTCCTGAATCTGCATTAGTTAATCATCTATCAAATAGACGGCTCTTTTGGTCTATGAACAGAGTGTGGGTTAAATACTTTTTAATGAAAAGTCATTATCCACAATGAGAAAATTGTGTCTCATTCATATCTTCAAAAATATTTTAGAGAGAATTTTAGTTCCCAGAAATAGACAACTGGCTTAATAATATTTTATAGGAGTTCACTTATATAACAATGCTCTAGACTCAGTAAATATACAGTTTATTCCATTTTCGTTTGTTTGAAAAACATTTATAATAACAAAGTAATTTGTGGTAACAGCAAAATGTAATTGCCCTCCAAGCCTCCGCACTTTGGAAAAATGTAGACGATGAGAAGCAGACTACTTACTCATTTATAGTGAATAAACATGAGGCCAAATTCTGTATCAACAAATTTCAAACCATTAAATTGATTCCCAATATGTGTCAGTGTCATTATCTCTACCCTGAAATGATGGTCATCCTAACCACTAAGGGCAGCTTTTTTACTTTTTGGTTTTTTTGTTTTTTGTTTTTTTAAATAAACAAATGGGCTCGGTCTACTATAAAATATCTATTAATTACTTTGTTTATAGAAAAACACCTTCCATAAAAGGAAAAGACAAAAGCAATGGCTTCTAAGAGCTAATAGAACATGCACTTTTAATTATCTACAGAAATGTTTAACAGGCTGTATTTTTCAATAGTGGTACAATGTCTCTTTATTTGCCAGTCCAAATAATTCCCTTTTGTACCAAGTGTGCCTGTTGACCACTAATCCAGTAAATCTCATTCTATAAATTAGGGAACACTGTTACTATATTGCAGCCACCTGTGAAATTTAATAGTTCTCTTAGTGTACAAGCCCACTGCAGTTAAGGATGGAAAGAGGAGAACAGCGTCCAATCAGGAAGTGTAAAGCGAAACTGGGCAGAATATAATTTAATTATCAGAGTTGTAACTTGTCTAGGACTCCGCCTGCCGCAAGGAAAATACCTTGGGATCTTTAATGACCACAAGTGGTCAGGTTTCCATTTTACAGCTCATCCAATTAATTGCCATACACATCTTCTGCTATCCCATTAAGTGACAGGGCTGGCTAATCTACTCTGCTAATTAAGAACTTGGGGTTTTGTGTTAGTTTCCCAGAGGAATGTGGGTATGTGTATATGGTGACATAAACATACACTCAGTAAGAGACTTCCATCATGGATAGTGAACAACAGAGAGGGACTTAAGTCAGACAAGGGTTGATAAATGTTGGATTCTTGGGCAGTTTTCAGGGGGCCACCCCTGCTCTGTGTCTTCATTATGGAAAAGTGTAGAATGTACGAATGGCTCTGCAAAGTCCCACATGCTCTCTGGAGGAATTCACCCTTGCACTTATAGCTCATCTTATTTCAGGACCTTAATGTGGATACTCTTCAAGGTGAAACTAGGGGTTTTGTAAAGATCCTCATTTTCTCATATTCTTACATTAAAATGTGACTCTGCCTTTCTTTAATTTCCTCCTCTTTGAAGGAAGGATGATACTTTTCACCTCAAAAGAGTGAAGTCTGAGCAATGACCACTAAATACTTTTCCCAAAGTGAAAAATACAAAATCCTCTTCAGATAGCCTTGCTCAGTGGTTTGCGGACACTACTCCATTGACCAACTGCATCTGAATCACTCCTGAAGTCTACTGAAAATAGATTCCCAGGTCCCACTCCAGAGCTACTGAATCAGAATGACCAGGTGTGGAGGCCAGGTATTTGAATTTTCTACAAGCCTCCTATAGGTCAGTCTGCTTGTTTGAGACCACTGGACTTTGACTGTCTTTGGACGCAAAATAACAACAATAAAATAACAATCATTGTGTGATTCTGAAAAGAAAACCTCGTCCACAATGCACACACAGTACACATAATATCTCTCTCCCTTTTCTTTCTTTCATGCCCGTTGAATTGCTTCTGTTTTAGAGCCCATTCTCTCAGTTATCAAGTTTAATTTCTTTCTTCCTGGAAAGCATTGTATAACATCACTTTGGGATCTTATTAAAATTGATGCTAATTAGCCTGACCACATTTATTTTCACACTCAGATAATATGAGTAATCCATGAGAGACATTGAACTTTAGACATCAGTGAAGTTAAAATGCCTATGACACAAATAGAGGTAATAGAAGATTATTGGACAATTTAAAACTAACTGAATGATACTTTTCTGTGTTACTGTAGCTGATGTTCCAATATAATTGTTTGGTTTTAATTCGTGGGAAAGGAGATGTTTCAAGACATTGCAGAAATCTGGTACCATGGTAGCCAGAATGGAATGGAGATGGCCAAAACTTTACAATGCAGTTGAGATTTAGTCATCTGTAAAATGAGATGGTTGTAGCACAGGATCCTTCAACTTCCTTCTCACTCTAAAATGCCAGCAACCCATGTTCACAATCCTTGGCCAGAAATTTAGCAAGAACATTGAAGGTGTAAAATTAGCAAAATCACCTGTTACCCTTCGATCTGGAAGAGTTAGGTAGCTTTAATAAAGGAGACCAGGAAATTGTCCTAGGCCAAACAGGGTGACCAACTGTATGGGTTTGCACAGTACTGAGGGGTTTCCAGAGACACAGAACTTTCAGTGCTAAAACTAAACAGGACAGTCCTGAGCAAATCAGAATAGCTGGTCATCCTAAGACCAGAGGTTGAGGTCATGAGGTAGAAATGAGAATTTTGCAACTTGTAAATGTAATTAACCTTTTGACCCACTGAAAGGTGAAGTTGGAAATCTCTAGATTTTGGACAGGTGGCAGGGGCATAACATCTTACCTCCAAAATTCTGAGGTATCTCAACATGATAGACCAAAAAATGCCATCTGAGAGTGAAAAGGAGCCCTGGTGGCACAGTAGTAAAGAGCTCGGCTGCTAACCAAAAGGTCAGCTGTTTGAATCCACCAGCCACTCCTTGGAAACTCTGTGGGGCAGTTCTACTCTATCCCATAGGGTCTCAAAGTGGAATTGACTCAATGGCAACGGGTTTTGTGTTTTTTTGTTTTTGAGACTAAAAGGGCTTATGGTATGATCTAAATAAAGGGCACCAGAGCACTGGAGAAGGAATTTAGATAAACACCTTTGTTAGAGAGGGACCTGAAGAGCTAGTATTGTATTGTACACAGCACTGAATTATACTAGCACTTCAGATTGAAGAAACCATCAGGAAGCAAATTATTTAAAAAGAATCTAATGCTTCCAAGAGAGACACAAAGATGTACAAACAAAACACTAGTTGACTTCTGTCATGGATTGAGTTGTGTCCCCCAAAATATCTGTCAGCTTGGCTGGGTCATGATTCCCAGTGTTGTATGATTGTGTAATCTGACGTGAGTTCCTTATGTGTTGTAAACTCTATCACTATGATGAGATTATATGTGATCTCCTTATGTGTTGTAAATTCTATCACTGTGATGAGGTTATACAGATGAGGTTGACAAGATTAGATAGTGTCTTAATGCAATCTCTTTTGAGATATAAAAGAGAGAAGTGAGCAGAGACACATGGGAACCTCATGCAGTGCTGGGAACAGAGCACGTCCTTTGGACCTGGTGTTCCTGCGCTGAGATGGTCCCAGACCAAAGGAAGACTGATGCACCACAAGGACCTTCCTCCAGAGCTGACAGAGAGAGAGAGAGAAGGCTTTTTCCTGGAGCTGCTGCCCTGACTTTGGACTTGTAGCCTACTGGACTGTGAGAGAATAAACTTCTCTTTGTTAAAACCATCCACTTGTGGTATTCCTGTTAGAGCAGCACTAGATGACTAAGACAACTTCTCTCAGGTGTACTCAAGGATTTGCTGAGCAATCACACCTAGGTGCCTGGCTCCCCCAGCCTAAACTTCTGAACTTAGGAATGAACAGGGATCTGTCCAGAGAACTTCTAAAGAGAATTTCTTAAAATTAAGGAATTCATTATTTCATTTCACCTTAAAGTTAATATGAAAGATACCATGAGGTTATAACCATATGTGCTTATACAATGTCCTGATTTAGACAAGGACTCTGTTTTTAAGGTGGTGGTGATTATCTTCGCAGAGACGTTTAGACAATCTCCATTATGATTCAGTAAAACAAGGTACAAAAAATAGCCAGTGACTGTCATGTCCCTAAATCCAATGACTTCCTTTTAGCCCTTATCTTGACAGACTTCTCAGTCACATTTAGCATTGTTGACAATCCCTGTTTCTATATAAACAAAATACCAAACTTTTAAATATATAAAACAGGATCAGTAATAGTGTCATATAGGAGCCGGAGGCAAAAGGAAAATTTAGTAATTCTGATCTTGTCTTTATTTGAAAGTCTGATATTTTGCTCATCATGGTTTTTTTTCTGCATTAACATTGATCTTTTAAAAATATTATGTATCTTTATTACTGACTTTTTGGCAGTCCCTTAAATTTCGTGCACAAGGCAAGTGCTTCATTCACCTCACCCTGGTCTAGGCCCTGAAATGACTCTATTCCCTTCACTTCTGTGATACCACAATTTGCTAGTTTTTCTCTTCCCTTTTTTTCCTTTCATCAATTTTCTTTGAAGCTCTTCCTCTGCCTGTCAACAAATGTTGGTGTTTTTCAGGGCTCTGTTTTAGGTCTTCTCTCGTTTTTCTAAGATCCCTGGGTGACACAAACAGTTGGCAGTTGGCTACTAACCTAAAGGTTGTCGGTTAGAACCATCCAGCAGCACAGTGGATGAAAGGCCTGGTAATCTGCTTCCATATAATCTTTACAAAAGGGGATTTCCAGACTTTTCTTCCATGATGCTACTGGGCGGATTTGAACCACTAAGTTTTCGATTAGTAGTCGATTGCAAACCATTTGTGCCACAATAAAGATTACAGTCAAGAAAAATCTCTGGAGTGGTTCTACTCTGAAACACATGGGGTCACCATGAGTCAGAATTGACTTGTGGTAATGGTATTGGTTGTTTTGTTTTATGTTTGTTTGTTTGGTCTCTTTTCTCTACTCATTTGTACTATCTCAGTTATAGGGTCGCTATGAGTTGGAATCAACTCGACAGCAACGGGATTTTTTCTGGTTATCTCAGCTACTCCTATATTCTTTTGATTCACAACCTGCTTTCTCTTCACTTTATCCTGCATCCACTCTATGCTAACTTAACCTTAAACTAACCCCAATCCTCTGTCTTTGTGTATAGGCCCATTCCTGTTCTGGTGACATATTTTCAGAGATAAACATACTTCCCATTTCCAATGGACTACTTCTTCCTGCCAAAATTTAAATCTCTGCACCCACCAAACCATCTGCCACGTCCCTTACCCGTGCTTCATACCCCAAGGTGTAGGAAGGGAGAGAAGGACATAACCTCTAGGCCCACCACATTACTCTCCAATTCCTCAAATATGCCAAAACTTCTCTCAATTTCCCAACTTTTTATACAGTTTCCACTCTATCTAGAATATTTCCTCACTTTACTAACAAACTCCTACTCATCCTTCAGATCTCAGCCTACATCTCCATCCCAGAGATACCTTCCCTGACCTCTTTATTACATTCAATTCCCCCTGCTCTGTGTGCCTATAGGAATGTACCTTTTGTTTCATATTCCTCATGACATATAATTAATTGTTGCATTTTCTATTTTCCCCACCAGACCGTAAGTTCAGTGAGGGCAGAGGCCTTGTCCTTCTTGTTCCCTATCATATATCCAGCCTTAGCACAGTGCCCACCACATACCAGCCACTCAATAAATATTTATGTAGGGCTTTGGTGAGTGGTGTCTGGGGTCTTAAAAGCTAGTGAGCGGCCATCTACAATGCAACAATTGGTCTCAACTCACCTGGAGTAAGGGAGAATGAAGAACACCAAAGACACAAGGAAAGTATTAGCCTAAGGGACAGAAAGGGCCACATAAACCAGAGACTGCATCAGCCTGAGACCAGAACTAGATGGTGCCCAGCTACCACCAATGACCACCCTGACAGGGAACACAACAGAAAGTCCTTGATGGAGCAGGAGAGAAGTGACGTGCGAACTCAAATTCTAGTAAAAAGACCAGACTTAATGGTCTGACTGAGACTGGAGGATTCCCAGAAGGCATGGCCCCCAGACTCTCTGTCAACCCAGAACTAAAACCATTCCCGACACCAACTTTTCAGACAAAGATTAGACTGGACTATGGGACATAAAATGATACTCGTGAAGAGTGTGCTTCTTAGCTCAAGGAGATACATGAGACTAAATGGGCAGCTTCTGTCCGGAGGTGAGATGGGAAGGCAAAAGGAACTGGTTGAATGGACATGGGAAATCAGGGGTAGAAAGGAGGACTGTGCTGTCACAGTATAGAGAGAGCAACTAGAGTCACAGAACAGTGTATGTATAAATTTTTATATGAGAGACAAAAGTTACAATTGTAAACTTTCACTTGAAGTACAACAATAAAAAAAAAATATTTATGTAGGGGAGTTAGGGCCGTCAGTGAGAATCAAATACCATCCAAACAGACACTGTGCAGTCAATGAGCAGCAGTCACAAAGACGCAAAGACCACAAAGTTCAGCCACTATTAAGAAGGACTAAATAGAAAGTCCCAATTTTCCCAATCCTGATTTTTTGGGGTTTTTTTGCTAAATAACCAGGCCTCTCCTTCCTAGTGCTGTCTATATAATAGGCAAAACACAGCCCATTCATTTGCTTGGCTGTTCTGGGGCCTCTGAACATCTTGGCAGACCTCTATAGGGCCATCTGACCTTGAGCATCCCTCTTGAAACTTGTGTCTGCTCTCCTGTGATCAAATGCTCTGCCCATTGATCTCTTCCAGAATGTAGGATTTTCCTTGCTGTTCGCTGGCTATTGCATCTCTTCAAACGGTAGTACAGAATTGCTTCACACAGCAGTAGGGAAGGGATTCAAGTTTGCCATATCCCAAAAGCACGCTGTGAAGAGTTTGGAACCCCTTCTTAACACAGTTAGGCCCATAACACTCTTCTGAACAGATTATCTTGATCAAACAAGATGCTCATATTATACAGTGTACAAAACTAACACATACGGTTTTACTGGTGAACTGTATTGAAACAAATAAAATTCTGTAAGCTAAAACAATAAATTTAACTGCCTAACTTTTAGCCTGTTCCTTGGGAATTAATGGGGTTTATATAAAACAAAGGTCAGCTTAGAATCAAATCATGGCAATCTAGGCTGGAAAACATAGAACTTGGCTCTGGGAACTTTATTGAATACTGCTAGAGAAAAAAGAGACCTTTCTGGTCCTGGGAGAATGAGACTTTCATATGAGCTGGACACATGCCCTAGGACAAGACATTCAGCTTCTTGAAATCCCCCCAAAGGTGTAAACTAAATAAATAGTAATAGAAAACTTCATTAACCACACTAAACATATCAGCATTTGTCAGAGAAAACTCTTAGTGCTTCCCTGAGCACATACCTTTACATGCAGACCCATAAAGCTAAGAAGCCTCACTAACAAATTAGTATAACCTATAAAAATACTGCAGCCTTAAATATTATCACAAGGTAGGGCTGAATGTAAATCTCCTTGAAAGCATTTTTTTTCTTTATCACAATGAACATGGGCCCTATTTATAATGTGGTGCCAAAATAGACACATACTGCCTAATGTTTGGAAAAGGACCTTGTACTTGCCACTCCACACTGCAGAGGCTTCTTACTATAAATTTGAGTATGTTTCCAGTCCATTTTTTCCTGAGGTCTTTTCCCCTCAACGTCAAGATGTAAGCAATGTGTGCTTAGATCTAGCCAGGAGGAGACATCCTGATAATACATGATACTCCAACCACCTCTCAAACCGCAAAGGTAAAACCCCTTGCCGAATGGCTGCTACATTTTATATAAATCTGCGTGGTTCCGCAGAAGAGGAAGGGGTATTTGTGCGGAAAGGGCGGAAGTAGGGTCGTTATAAGTATTAGGAGAAAAACTTAGCTATGAAAAGATCTAACAAGCTGAACACTTAAGCTTGTGGATAATTCAAAGAAGGCTTTTCTTGCAATGCCATATCCTCACATTTTTCTTCCAATCAGAAATTCAAAAGAGAAATCTGTGTACCAAAAGCTTAATAGGGACACATTTTAAATTTTTTCCCCACAGAGGACAGTGTTACCAGCCCTTGGGTTTTATTTATTTATTTATTATTTTTTGTTAACAGTCTGGCTGAAGATTTGATGCCAACACCAACTGCTGGTTAAATCATCAAATCAGCCAGGATGAGGCTTTTTGTTCTCCTGCTTTGTGACTTTGCTTTTTGAACATATAATGTTGCCAACAATTCCAAATGGTATCTCATTACTTCTCTCCAATTTGTTTCCATTTGAAGACAAAAACTATTGCATTTAACCAAATTATAATAAGCTGCATAAAAGACCCACCATTGTAAGACCGACAAATAGATATCTCCCTCCAATGGCTTGAAAAGGAAATTTTTCATACCAAGGCACACAAGGGAAAAATGCATCTCATACTCTTTTATTACCTATATTCTTCATCAACAACAATAGCAATGATTTATTGAGCACCCACCAGTATCACATGAGGAACTCTGGGAGTTTAAATTAGTAAAGCTAGACCTATGCAGTTAATCAATTCAGAACAAGGTCACAACATTTGCTTACAGAAACAAAAAGGCTTTTCTGTTCCTAAAGATTTATGATTTAAATCATTTTTTTTTTTTCTTAGCAAAGACAGCAATGATGTAAAAATGCAAAGCTGGTTGTTTCCCATACATGACTTTCTGACTTACAATAGGTCAAGCTTCGGTGCTCAGATTTACAGCCAGAGGAGGTTATGAAACAAGTGTGGGTATCTGTGAAAAGGAAAGTGAACAATTACTTGATGAACCTCAAACAACCTAACGTGTCTCGGTGAGAGTATGACACCTCATGAGAGTTAAATCCACCTGAGAATCCTTTCTTTTCTTCTCTTCTTGCCTCCTTTTCAGGTTCTATTCTTAGCATTCTATTTTTAGATTTCTGCACTGTTATTGCTGAGATAATATAATGTGCGCATTCACATTAACTGGAGTTAGCAAAACGCTGAAAATCAAGGGTTTCTTGCCAGAAAAGGTATAAGAAATTTGTCTCAGCAAATCTGTCTGCAAGAACTTTTCTATCTACTCCTACCTTCTTACTGGGATTTGAAATATGTAAATATAAATATTCATTTTTGAATATCAAAAATGAGAAAGTTTCTGTAGGAAAATTAGACTATTGAAATCCATCAACCCTGAGGATTTGAATTCTGTATGAAAAACTCACACTTACAATGAGCCTTAGAATAGATATTGTGGCCAGATAATTCTTACTTAACAAACCGCTGGTTCCTGTTTACATTACCTTGCATCCCTTAATGAAACTCATCTTTGTAATGCCTTACTGAGAAGTTCTGTATACAGTCTTCAAAGATCTAATAGTTATTGTACAAATGCAGTAAAATGTTTTCATGTTATCTTGGTGGTTTTTTTTTTTTTTTTTTTACAGGCATTTTTATGTTTGGGAGAGGGAAGTCGTCACAGAATGCATGCAATTTTGGAAAACAGATACAAAACTAGTATTAGGAGCCAGGTCCTGACAGGGACATGCATTATTTCCCAAAGCCCCTATCTCTTTACTTTCTGTTCCTGTGAACAAAATGTAATTCTCAGAATTCCCGTAGACTGAAGAGAACACTAACTCTGACTGACTGTGACCCATCACTGGCTACGTGAGAGTTCAGGATTTAACCAACACACCACTCTCAGTTCATTCACAGATTAGTGCACTGCTGTTTAAAAATATTTCTTCAATGTCAACAGCCTTCTGTGTGAATTTTCCTTGTGTTCATCACCCCTATTTGGCCCGCTTCCTTCTGTGGGTCTGGCTATATTCATCATAGTCACTGTTTTGTCTTGGTAGCACCATTTGAAATAGCCAGTCTCTGAGCAATCCTTACTTAATTATTTGAGACTTGGAAAGAAAAAGACACTTTGAGAAGGTTCCCATTCTACCTGTAGCCTTAGCATTTTTCCCAGCCAAGAACAAACTATGTCTTTTAAGTAACATCTGTGAGTGTTTGGCTGAATAATGCCTTCAAGGAGCAGGAACATAAAACAAAATTTATAAGAATGAAGATTGAGTAACTGAAATCCCTCAAGCCACAAAATTTCCCCCTGAGCCTGATAACCTCTCATTACCTCTATGTATAAAAATCTTTATTTCCTATAAAAACGATTCATGTAGCAGTGGGTTTAAAAAGAGATCAAACAGGTTCATAGAGGCCTCAGATAAATTAAAGCATACATATGAAAAGATAATTTTATATAAAATTTAATGTAGTAGAATTATTTAAGTTATTTTTGTAGAACATATTTCAACACAATCCTAATATCCGATTATTGATAATACGCTAAGATGTTAGAATATTAAACAATTTCCTTCAAGTTATACAGAATTTCCAACATATCAAAAAGTCCATCTCATTCCACAAAAAGTTAAACATAGAACTACCTTATGACTCAGAAATTCCAGTCCTAGGTATATACCCTTGAGCAGGGACTCAAAAAGATTCTTGAACACTAATGTTCATAGCAGCATCACTCACAATGGCCAAAAATGTGGAAACAACTGAAATCTCTATCAATAGATGTATGGATAAACAAAATTGTATAAATCAATCGAATATTATACAGCCATAAAAAGGAATGAAGTTCTGATACATGCTACAACATGTATAAATCTTGAAGACATTATGCTAAGTGAAAGAAGCCAGACAAAAAGGACAAATGTTTTATTATGCTACTTATATGAGGTATCTAGAATAGGCAAATTCGTAATGACAGAAAGTAGAATAAAGGTTATCACAGACTGAGGGGAGGCAGAAATGGGTAGTTGTTGTTTAATGGGTATACAGTTTCTGTTTGGGGCGATAAAAAAAAATTGAAAATACATAGTGGCGATGGTTACACAACATTGTGAATGTACTTACCACCACCAAACTGTACACTTAAAAATGGTTACAATAGTAAAGCTTACATTATGTATATCTTACCAGAAGAAAAAAAAAAATTTAAGATGCAAGAATTTTTAAAAAAGGAAAAGAAATAATCCATCATGCCTTTGAAGTAGAAATGGGAGGTAGAGTCTTCCATATAAACTCAAAGTTAGAAGAAACTTAAAGCAACCCCCTCTGCATCCCTCCCTGAACACACGTATATAAATTTACACAGAGCTCCAGCCAGGAGCAAGGGGTAGATCCCCAAGTAGACCAGGATAGAAATGTCTGCATTCAAGTAAGCTAATAACCATTATTCATGAAGGCGAACATAATGTTTACCATGTGCTGGGCACTACACTATAAGCTTTATAGAATTATTTAATTTAATCCTCAAAGCAACCCTAAAGGTATCCATGAGGAATTTGAGGCTTAGAGATTTAAGCCAATTGTCCAAGGTCACACAACTAGAAAAGGGTGGAATAGAATTCAAACTCAGGCTGTCTTACCCCAGAGCCCCATTTATCTTGCTGTCCCAGTCACAGCATCCTTCTCAATGTCACATAAACCCTTGGAGCATCTTCAAGTTATCATTTCAGAACTTATAACTTCATACTCTTTCTCGTTCTTAAGCTGCTGTGTCTTTTAAGTCAAGTGTCAATTCACTTCCTTCAAGATCAGCCAAATAAGATAAGAGGGTTTCTAGAATTGAACCCAATAATCAGAATCAAGATGTAATAATGAAATTTTCCAGAAGAAATGACACAAGAGTTGGAAGAGAGGGAAAGAAAGAAGTTTAAAGTAGCTATTTGGCCCTTCAACTGAGAAAGGAATAGGCCAATTGTTATATAGTAATCTCTAGGGTAGACAAAATAAATGATTCATGTCTAATGTATCAACATGGAAAACATCTGAACAACATAAGTTTGAATGAAAAAGGAAAGTTGAAATATATGCAGTGAATGATAGTATACATTTATTTTTAAATCCAAAAACAATATCATACATTGATATGAATACACACGTGTATACCAAAAAAATCCAAACTACCTAGTTGCCTTTAAGTTGATTCTGACTCATGGCGACCCTGTTTGTTTCAGAGTAGAAGTGTGCTCCAGAGAATTTTCAAGGCTGTGACCATATCTGCAAGGTATTTATTTTTAAAACTCTGAAGTGAAGATGACAAAATGTTAACATTTATTCAATATAGGTGGCCTTTACATGGTATTTGTTAGATTACTCTCTATAATTTCCTGATACTTTGAAATAGTTTATTAATTCAACTACAAAGCTGAGGTGGAAAAGATGGTGAGAAATAGAAAATTATGTGTTTGGGGGGTAGGGTGAGGAAGTACTGAGGAAAGTATATATATATATATATATATATTATTCTCTTTCTAAGGAAAAAGAAAGGAGACCATGGGAAAGAGACTGATGGGGGAATCCCTTGTGACAACTGCTAGGAAACACTATAAACATGGAACAATTTGATGATTGTTCTGAGCAAGCAGGTTAGGAAAGCGAAAGATGTCAAAGTGATGGTTAGATAGAGTGTGGGAGGGAAAAGGGAAATGGTTAGAGGATATGGTGTCCTATGGGGTGGTGAGGAATGGGTATTTGTAAATAAAGTGAAACTTGAAATAAAATTGGCTGCAAATGCAGAGTGTCCTGGCTGGGCTGGAGCTGAGACTCAGACACGACCAAGTTAGGGAGAATAAGAAGACACCCACCACCTTTCATCCTTGTTACAGCCACAGCATCTACTGGAATAAACTGGATTACCTGAGACTGCAGGCGCAGCGGGCACTCCTGGGAAAATAATTAAACCCTAACCTCAAAGTGGCGTAGTGGTTAAGAGTTCGACTGCTAAACAAAAGGTTGGCAGTTCGAATCCACCAGCCGCTCCTGGGAAACCCTACGGGGCAGTTCTACTCTGCCCTACACGGCCACTATGAGTCAGAATTAACTCGAAGGCAACAGGTTTTTTTGTTTGTTTTTTACCTCAAACAGGTTTCATACATATACGGCTATATCTGATTAATTGGGGAATCTTAAATAAAATAAGATGTAAGGAGAGACAACAGAAAATTTACCAAAGGGAGCGAGGTGTCTGCTACAACAACTTCAGCAAAAGGTTGGAGGGCAATAAACATAGAACACATGATGACCCAGGCCTTCGACGTCACGTTTGAGGCCTGTCTGTATGAATTAATGGCTGTGGGTTTGGTTTGGTTTGGTTTTCATAACTTAGAAATTCCCAGAACTCCCTATTTTTTCAATTTCAACAACAAAATTGGCCAAGGTACTAGCAGGGATCCTCAATGAGAAGGTACAGGTGTTTGGAAAGTCCCAGTTTACCAGGCTCAAAGGCAGCTGCAACATCTAGTTCCAACTAGATTAGTTCCAGGTGGTTGTTCTGGCTGCAGCAGGAGCAATACAATTCAACTCAGAAAAAGCACTGTGTTATCTAACTCACAGTGCTATAAGGCTAAGCACCTTTGTCCTAGAAGCCTTAGTCTTAACTGTGACCTAGATCAAGGGAGCATTCTTTTTCTCACTTTGCAAAAGGCTCATTGGCTGAGCTACCTGAGACAAGAGGTACCTCAGGCAGGCAGCAGTGGTGGTAATGTGGCGGGACTGCACCAATGTGCCGCAGTGGTGGGGGTTTGTAGCACCAAGCCTTTGGCTGGGATCTAGACTTCAGTAGCAATGGTAGAGTTCCAGTTTTGACAGCTGTGGTAACTCAGTTCAGGAAGCCCTAGTGGAGAGCTCTAGCCAAGGCTCTGAATGGATATACAAAGAGTACTTCTTACAGAATTTCTACAAATACGTGGAGGAGCGGAAACTCCACAGGGAATTGTAATGGGTAGGTGGGGTGCTCCCAGGGTGGAAAAGGTTGAGATATTCAAGTTACAGTAACGTGCTGCTGTGAAAGATGGCATGTTTCTGAAAGACTTTGTGCTTCAGAGGAAAAAAGCATAAAATAAAACACAAGTTTGAATTTGTTTATTCTTCCCAATATTCTCAATCCTCTAGGACATGAAATCTTCCAAAAGGATTTTTGGTTAAGAAAGAAAGAAGGAGCTGAAGGGGAGAGAGAAGGGAGGAAGCAAGAAACTGAAAATGATATTTGAATATATCCATTTAACAATATGCCATGATAACAGTCTTCAATTACAAATAATAACAAATACGCAATGCTTGAGCCTGTTTTAAATAAAACGTGTAATCGCTTTCAGCCTGAAGCCTGAAAGTATGTCTAAGTGGAGAGGTATGAGCTTCCCTAAAGCCCAGGCAAGTAAATCCAGGTGAAATGAAGTGAAGCTAAACACGGAAGGATTATCCAATAGGCAAGGTAAGCACAGGGCTACCTTGCTTACCAGATCATCTACAGTGAACAATTTCACACTTTCTCACCACATCAAAGACTCCGCTTCTAGGTATGGCTGACATCTGTCTTTCTCCCAACCCCATGGCACCCTCCTATGGAATCAAAGCCTCTTTTCAAATGTACAATCCCTGACAGGGATGGATTACCCAGTAAGCAAGGTACACACTGGCTGACTTGTGTTTACTCACTAATTTGTAGTGACCAATTTCACATGGGGTTCACCACATCAAAGCTTCTTTAATCTCTTTTATATCTCAAAAGAGATTGACTCAAAATACACCCTACACTAATCCTGCCTCATTAACATAACAAAGACAACCCATTCCCAAATGGGATTATAACCATAGGCATAGAAAAAATACCATTGCCGCCGAATCGATTCCAACTCATAGTGACCCTATAAGACAGAGCAGAACTGCCCCATAGGGTTTCCAAGGAGCGGCTGGTGGATTCAAACTGCTGACCTTGGTTAGCAGCCGAGCTCTTAACCACTGTGCCACCAGGGCTCCACCATAGGCATAGAGATTAGGACTTACAACACATATTTTAGGGGGACATAATTCAATCCATAACACAGGGGCAGTTGGAAACCCCTGAGATAATTCTGATACAATGTTGAGAATTGTCCAGCAACATCTATGGCCACTCAGAAAGGAAAGCTAGTCATCCTCCTACATGTATGTGCCCTATGTTGAGAAGCATTTTAGCCAATTAATCTGTGGAAAGTGCAGGCACCTCACTTACCCAGCACTTTGCCCACATTCAGGAATCATGCTGTCTTCCCTGAGAGATCCCCCTCTGGCTTAAGAGGCCCCATTGGTTGACGTCCAGGAGAGCAACAGAGGGAGAGAGAACACTGACTCCAGAGGGCCTGGCTCTGTCTCCTGAAGAGAGCATCGAGGACACACACGAGCTGCCTCTACCTCCCTGTGTCTTGCACAGGTATAAACACACATGCATCACAGCCAAGAATCACATGAGGACCAGGAGAGACGCACGCATGCTGCACTACTGCTGTCAAGGTAACAACTACCCTCGATTCCTGGCAACAGGATCCTTCCGGACCTGCTGTCAGAGAAACTAAGGGATTAGTGAGACTTCTTCCACTGGGGAGGTCACTACCCTCCAGAGGGCCAATCAGTATATTAATCCCTCCAGAGAGAGAGAGAGAGACGTTGCTGGCAGCACATAGGCAGGGAGAACTGCCCATCAGCATTTTTCTGTTGTGGGGACACATGCCCAGTCTCCTTAAACTTCACCGCTTCTTCCTGCTTCCAATGAAGATATAGACAGTACCTTCAGGGGAATCTGTCTCCAGATAGTCATGTATACTGACTTCGTGGCAGCCTGGCCTCTGTGCAACGTGACCCATAAGAAAATCACAGCACTTTCTTTTTTTTTTTTTGTATTTTCATAATCAGCACTTTGATGTTTCATATCATTTGATATTTTTAATATACTAGGTGCAGTGTCATGTGTGTATATGTATATATACATACACACATATCACCTATAACAAAAACAAATCAAACTTGTTGCTGTTGAATTGATTACAACTCGTGGGAAACCCCACGTGTGCAGAGTAGAACTTCACTTTATAGGGTTTGCAAAGCTGTGACCTTATGGAAGCAGATCAACAGGTCTTTCTTCTAAGGTGCCTCTGGGTGGGTTTGAACTGCCAATCTTTTGGTTAGTAATCAAGCACTTAACTGACTGCACCACCCAGGAACTCCATATTGCCAATAACACTTTCAAAAAGTTAATTGATACTTTACATTACAAAAGTAATATATGTTCATGGAAAAAATTAAAACTGTACAGAAGACAAATATATAAGGGAGAAGGCAAAAGTCCCTCTTCCTGCTTCTCAATCATCAGTTCCACTGCCCAGAGGTAAACAGGGTTAAAAGTTCCTGCCAGAAACGTTTATTGTCATATGCACACAAGTCGTTTAAAAAACTCTACAAATGTGCTTACAATACTGATTAGCAACTAACTTTTTTCAGTAAATAATGTCTTCAACTTCATCTTTCTACGTCTGTACATATGAATCTCTCTTATGCTTTTTTAGGGGAGGCAGGTTGCTAACACTTTTGTTGTTCTAGTAAAATATATATAACACACCATTTTCCATTTCAACCTTTTTCACATATTCAATTCAATGACACCAATTACATCAAACACATTGACTTCCTTTTGGTGAAATCTGAATCCTATCATCATAGGACTTGAGAGATCAATGGTCCTGAATCAGAGCATTCATGTCAAAAAATTTAGAGGTATGAGTCTGATTTGCACTGCTTTGAATCCCAAAACTAATAATAAATGTAGTTTCAGAATAAACCAAACCCATTGCCATGGAGTTGATTCCGACTCATAGTGACCCTACAGGACAGAGCAGAACTGCCCCATAGGGTTTCCAAGGCTGTAAATCTTTATGTTAGCAGACTGCTACATCTTTCTCCTGTGGAGTGGCTGGTGGGCCCGAACCATGGACCTTGCGTTTAGCCGCCAAGTGCTTTAACCACTGCACCACCAGGGCTCCTTAGTTGACCCTAAGGGGATGCAATTCATTTGCCCAAAGGAAGCACTTTTTCTAATTCCCATGAAGACTTATTGTGGACTTAGAAAGCAGCCCTGGAAAACATATTTCACCATATGTCACTGAATAAGTTTATTCTGACCTTAGGTACTAGACTCTACAAATGTATTTTTCCCAAATTTTTATTGTAAAACTTTCAATTTCACAGAAAAGTTGAGAGACTAGTACAACGATTACCTGCATATTCACCAATTGTTAACATTTTGTCATATTTGCTGTATCTATACATGTAGATGTACACATACATACACGTGATGGTTAAGATTGTGTGTCACAATACTGGGGAAGACAACACAACTTGTACAAAGAAAGGTCATGGAAGCTCAATAGACATATCCAAACTCCCTAAGGGACTGAATTGCTGGACAGAGGGCTGTGGGGACCATGGTGTTGGGGAACAGCTAGCTCAATTGTCATAACACAGTTTATAAAGAAAATGTTCTACATTCTACCTTGGTGAGTAGCATCTGGGGTCTTAAAAGCCTGTGAGAAGCCATCTAAGATACTCCACTGGTCTCACCCCTTCAGGAGCAAGGGAGAATGAAGAGAACAGGATACAAGGGAAAGATTAGTCCAAAGAAATAATGGACCACATCTACCAAGGCCTCCACCAGACTGAGTCCAGTACAGCTAGATGGTGCCCGGCTACCACTACTGACTGCTCTGACCGGGACCACAACAGAGGGTCCCGGACACAGCTGGAGAAAACCGTAGAACAAAATTCTGACTCACAAAAAAGATCAGACTTACTGGCCTGACAGAGACTGCAGAAACGCCGAGAGTATGGTCCCTGGACACCCTTTTAGCTCAGTAATGAAGTCACTCCCGAGATTCACCCTTCAGCCAAAGATTAGACAGCCCCATAAAACAAAACAAGACTAATGGGGCACAACGGTCCAGGGACAAGGACTAGAAGGCAGGAGGGGATAGGTAAGCTGGTAATAGGGAACCCAAGGTTGAGAAGGGACATTGTTGACATGTCATGGTGTTGTTAACCATTGTCATAAAATAATATGTGTACTAACTGTTTAATGAGAATCTATTTGTTCTGTAAACTTTCATCTAAAGTACAGTTAAAAAAAAAAAAAAAAGATTGTGTGTCAAGTTGGCTGGGCCATGATTCTCAGTGTTTATATGTGATCACTCCCATGATTGAATCTGCTATGAGTAGCCAATCAGTTGAACGGAAGTTTCCTTGGGGATGTGGCCTGCATCTCAATGTAAGTAGACGTTCTGGCTTTTTGCTGACTCTGGATCCTGTAGCTGTCTCCTGTTTGTCTGACCTCCAGTTCTTGGGACTTGAGCTATCAGCTTATCTGCCAATCTTGGGATTCTTCAATCTTCACAGCCTGCTTCACAGAGCCCTGCTTTCTGACCTGCTAATCTTAGGTTCACCAGCCCCTGCATCTGCATGAATTGGGAGAAGCCTCTATCCTAATCCACTGACTTGGGACGTTTCAGCCTCTACAATAGCGTGAGCTGTTTCTTTGATATAAATCTATATATATATATATTTATACACTTTACTGGTTTTGCTTCTCTAGAGAACCCACCCTAAGACATTACATATGTGTTTATACCTGTTGTTGTTGCTGCTGTTGTTAGTTGCCATCACATCTGTTTCGACTCATGGCAACCCCATATGTGCAGAGTAGAACAGCTTCATAGGGTTTTCAAGGCTGTGACCTTTTGGTAGCAAATCTCCAGGCCTGTCTTCTGAGGTGCCTCTGGGTAGGTTCAAACTACCAACCTAGTAGTTGAGCACTTAAAAATTTACACCACCCAGGGACTCTTGTGTGTGTGTGTGTGTGTGTGTGTGTGTGTGTGTGTTGTTGTTGTTGTTGTTATTATTATTGTTAGGTTGCTAGGTGCCGTTGAGTCAGTTCCAACTCATAGCAACCCTATGTACAACAGAACAAAACACTGCCCAGTCCTGCACCAACCTCACAATTGTTGTTATGCTTAAGCCCATTGTTGCAGCCACTGTGTCAGTCCATCTCGTCAAGGGTCTTCCTCTTTTTCACTGACCCTCTACTTTACCAAGCATGACGTCCTTCTCCAGGCACTAGTCCCTCTTGATAACATGTCCAGAGTATATGAGACAAAGTCTTGTCATCCTTGCTTCTAAGGAGCATTCTGGTTGTACTTCTTCCAAGACAGATTTGTTCCTTCTTCTGGCAGTCCATGGTATAGTCAATATTCTTCACCAGCACCATAATTCAAAGGCATCAATTCTTCGGTCTTCTTAGTCCAGCTTTCACATGCATATGAGGCAATTGAAAACACCATGGCTTGGGTCAGGCACACCTTAGTCTTCAAGGTGACATCTTCGCTTTTTAACACTTTAAAGAGATCTTTTGCAGCAGATTTGCCCAATGCAATGTGTCATTTGATTTCTTGACTGCTGCTTCCATGGGTGTTGACTGTGGATCCCAGTAAAATGAAATCCTTGACAACTTAAATCTTTTCTCCATTTTTCATGATGTTACTTATTGGTCCAGTTGTGAGGATTTTTGTTTTCTTTATGTGAGGTGCAATCCATAGTGAAGGCTGTGGTCTTTGATCTTCATCATTAAGTGCTTCAAGTCATCTTCTATTTCAGCAAGCAAAGTTGTGTCATCTGCTTAACACAGGTTATTAATGAGTTTTCCTCCAAACCTGATGCCACGTTCTTCTTTATACAGTCCAGCTTCTCAGATTATTTGCTCAGCATACAGGTTGAATAGGTATAATGAAAGGATACAACGCTGATGCACACCTTTCCTGATTTTAAACCATGCAGTATCCTCCTGTTCTGTTTGAACAACTGCCTCTTGACCTATGTACAGTTTCCTCATGAGCGCAATGAAGTGTTCTGTAATTCCTATTCTTCCCCATGTTATCCATAATTTGCTATAATCTACTGTCAAATGCATTTGCATAGTCAATAAAACACAAGTAAACATCTTTCTGATATTCTCTACTTTCACCCAGGATCCATCTGACATCAGCAATGATATCCCTGGTTCCATGTTCTCTTCTGAATCCAGCTTGAATTTCTGGTAGTCTCCTGTTGATATACTGCTGCAACTGCTTTTGAATGATCTTCAGCAAAATTTTACTTGCATGTGATATTAATGATATTATTTGATCATTTCTGCTTTCAGTTGGATCACGTTTCAATATATATATACTTGTATGTGTCTATATATACACACACATATACATATATATAACCATATATATACACACATATATATGTGTGTGTATAGATATAGAGGTAGAGAGAGGTAAGGATGTAGTTTTTTGGGTTAAATCTTTTAAAAATAGGTTACTGACATCATGACACTTCACCCCTAAATATTTTAACATGCATCTCTTCAGAATAGCCTTCTTAACCTAATTAATGTTACTGAATTGTACATGTAAAAAAGGTTGAAATGGAACAGTTTTATTATATATATTTTAGCACAAAAAAAAAAGAACAACCTTCTTTAACCTAGGAAAACTAACAATTCCCTAATACCATCTAATGGCCAATCCATTATTTTTATAAATATTTTTTAAAAAATCTCTACATTAATCTTCACAATGTCTTTTATAACCTTTTTTTTTTTTTTTTCCAGATCAAGATCCAGCATATTGCATTTGGATATGTGTCTCCTTGGCATTTTTTTTTGAGAATGGTCTTCATACTTACTTTTTTCATGGCATTGCCTTTTTAAGAGACAAAGCAAGTTGTCTTATAGAATGCTCCACATTCTGGATTTGTTTGTTTCCTTATTGTGTCATTTAACTTGTTTCTCTCTATTCTGCATTACCCATGAACTGGAAAGTAGGTCTAGGAGCTTCAATTAGATTCCACTTAAACATTTTTTTTGCAAGAATATTATAGGTAAAGTTATATCCTTCATATTATGTAACATCAGGAATCACATTATGTTGAGTTTTCTCACTATTAGTGATTTTATATTTGACCACTTGGTTAAGGTGGGCACCACCAGATCTCCCCACTGTAAAGTTATGTTTTACCCTTTGCAATTGATTTTTTTATTTCAAAATAATTTTTTAATAAATTTTTGTTTCAGATTAATTTTTGTAACACCTTTATTGAGATATAGTTCACATGCCATATACTTCATCCATTCAAATTACAATTTACTGTTTTTTAGTATATTCAGAAAGTTGTGCAAACTTCACAACGATAATCAATTTTAGAATATTTCAACACCCAAAAAGAAACCTTGTACCCATTATCAGTCACACCCCATTCCCCTCCCCCCATCCCTAGGCAAAAACCTATATTAATGAGGCCATATCAGTGTAGGGTGTGTCTTAAACCTAATCACTTTTGAGATATAGAAAGAGCAGATTAGACACACAAGCAAGCAAGCACAAATGAGGGAAAGATGCCACATGGAGATCTCTGAGGAATTAAGGAATGCAAGGGGTTACAGAAGCTGAGAAGAGGATTTTCCCCAGAGCAGACAGAGGCTTTGCTTAGGGCTGTGACTGAGTACACACTTCTAACCTCCTAAACTATGAGAAAATAAATTTCTACTTGTCAAAGCCACCCACCTGTGGTATTCCTATTACAACAGCACTAAGGAACTACAACAACCCATGTTATGCCATGTATCAGTACTTCATTTCTTTTGTTGTCAAATATTATTCCATTGTATGGCTATATCACATTTTATTTACTCATTCATTTGTTGACAGACATTTTGGGTTGTTTTCACTTTGGGCTATTGTCCATATTGCTGCAATGAACATCGGTGTAGAAGATTTTGTGTAGACATGTGTTTTCATTTATCTTGGATATACACCTGGAAGTGAAATTGTTGGATCATATGGTAATTCTATGTTTAATGATTTGAAGAACTGCCAGATTGTTTTCCAAAGAGGCTGCACCATTCCCACCAGCAGTATATGAAATTTCCAATCTCTCCACATCCTCACCAATACTTGTTATTAAACATCTGTCTTTTTTATTATAGCCATCTTAGTAGGCATGAAGTATTATCTCCTTGTAGTTTTGATCTGTATTCCCCTGATAGTTAATGACGTCGAGCATCTTTTAATGTTTATTGGTCATTTGTATATCTTCTTCAGAGAAATGTGCATTCAGATCCTTTGCCCTTTTTAAATTAGGTTAGTTGTCTTTTAATTATTGATTTTTAGGAGTTCTTTATACAGTCTATATACAAGTCTCTTAACAAATATATAATATGCAAAAATTTTCTCCCATTCTGTGGGTTCTATATTCAGTTCTTGAGGCTGTCCATGGAAGCAAAAAAGATTTTAATTTTGATAATGTTCAATTATCTATTTTCCTTCTTTTGTTGCTCAGATTAATTTTTTAAAGACCATCCCGAGTCTTATTTGATCCATGTAAGATTTATTATTGAAGCCTTTCCTAGATTCTACTACCCCACCCCCTCAGACAAATCCTGCCCTGTTTGAATTGATAATTCCCTTCTGGGGGCCAAAACTCTAACCTCCCCCCATACCTTGCACAGACTTCTAAGCAACTCATATTTATTGATTTCTAAGTAGGCTGTGAGCAACTTGAGTGCCCTCTTATTCAGCTTTGTATTCTTAGTGGAAAAAAAAAAAAAAAAACTCTGCACATAGTGGGCATTCTACTAATGACAGATGAATGGATATGAATAAATGAATGAGTGCTAGTTATATATTCAAAGATAGTCTGATGCATTTTGAAGGCTCGCAGTGTGTTGATTAATTTCTATAACTCCTTTAAGGAACCACAGTACTTCTATCTCCAAATCTTGTCTTATACTATCTTTCCTACATGGAAGATGTTTTCTTTTTCCTCCAGTTTCTAGAATCTCATCTTTTTTTAATCAAGGTTTTTCAAGTACATATAATGGGATGAAAAGAAATGGGATGAACAAGCATTTTCCTGAGACTCACACTTGATTAACCTAAATATATTTGTACTGATTCTAAATAGTCATTCAGTATATTTGCTGGGTGATGATTCTTTTGTCTGTTAATGTACAGAAAACTTTTATTTATCTATTTTTGGTGAGGGAAAGCTAGTGGATTGCAGTGGGAGGTAACGTAGGAGGAGGATAATCCATAGCAATTCTTGCTTTCAAATTCTTATAGCCATCATTAAGCAGTATAGATAACAAAGCCATTTGCTACAATTCTTATTATTTCTTATTTACTTTTTCCCCCTACATAGCCTATAGCCAAACTGTCTCAGCCAAAATATTGATCTTCTCTAACTCAGGGAAAGTATAAAAACAAACACAAGCAAATTAGTTACAGCAAGGAGCTTATTCATTCATTAGGACAGATAACGAAGAGTTGAGTAAACATTTTATCTTGGTCTTTGACTACCTAGTGAACAGGTAGAAGAAAATAGAAACCCAAATGGAAAGTGCATACCCTGAGAAGTCCAGGACTAATTTTTATTAACCAACTTCATACAAAATGTAGTACACAGGTAGATAGTATTACATTTGCTAAAAACCAGTTCATATTTATAAGCATTTTGCAAAAAATAAATGTCTATCAATGCTGAATGATAACTTTCCCATGTGCCACAAAATTAAGTACATTCAGTATTAACAATAACAAAAAACAAAAACAAATAACCTGTGTGTTAAAATGCTAAGGATTAAAGAAGATTCTTTTATTCATTCAACCAATATTTACCAACCATCTGCTTCATTCCAGATACCCTTCTACACACTGAGCACACAGTTGTGAACAAAACAAAGTCCCTGCCCTTCTGGAGTTTACATTTTAGTGGAGGAAGACAGGCTATAAACAAATACATAATTTGTCAGATGGTGATAAAAGCAATAAACAAAAATAATGTAGGATAAGGGGGGATAGTGGGAGACAGAGGAGTAGGAGGGCTGCTATTTTATATTGGATAGTCAGTTAAGGCCTCTTTAATAAGGTGACATTTGAGCAGAGACCTAAAAACAGTACTGGAGTGAGTCCTGAAGAGATCTGTGAGGAGAGCATCCGGCATAGTGAACAGCAGGGGTGAAGTCCCTGGGAGGAGAGCGTGCTTGGCATGCTCAAGAACAGCAAAGAAGGCAGTATGGTTCATGTGCAGTGAACAAGAAGGAGAGTAGTAAGAAATGAAGTTGAAAAGGAAGTCAGGCAACAGATCATAAGTATCCGAAAAGTATACAAAAAAACCCAACCCTGTTGCTGTCGAGTCGATTCCAACTCAGAGTGACCCTATAGGACCGAGTAGAACTGCTCCATAGGGTTTCTAAGGAGCGCCTGGTGGATTTGAACTGCTGACCTTTTGGTTAGCAGCCAAACTCTTAACCACTACACCACCAGGGTTTCCCCCTATAGAGGGTAGTTAAGGGTTTTTGCCTTGTCTCTGAAACAGAATACAAAAATTGTGTTACATTTCTTTTGCCCTACTGAAGAAGGCAGTCTTTTATTCTGTTCAAGGATTTAGTTGGAAGGAAGGAAAGAAATGCACTAACAGGAATCACAATACCAAGAGATTTGTCCTGATGGACAACAAATTGCTTTGAAATCCACTTTAAGATCATAACACGTGGCTCTTGCAATTTTTACCTGAAAACATTGTTATTAGCAGGCTGACATTTGTGACTTCCCTCAGTCTAAATGCAGTAACCACCTATTTTCCCATCAGGTGAAACAGGAATGCTAGATCTAAATTCAGCATAATCATGTGGCTAATAATAGCCCAAATGTGAAGAGCATCTTTGAGCTAAATGTCCTCAATTTTTGCTTCTGAATTAAGCTTTGTTAAATGTCCTCCAGTTTCAGGCTAATCCCCAGGCTGTGGTGAGCAAATTTTGAGAGCCACTGACCCTGTACCGAACTAGAACTCAGAACAAACAACTGCAAAGCGCCAGCCGGGCAAACACGCCAGCATGTAGTAACCTTGTCTTTCTAGTTGCTGTATTTTTAGCAGCCCCTGCTGAGCAACTCATTTTCCCACATCAAGACCTTCCACACAATTTCATCAGCTGATTTGTTTAAATCTCATAAACTTTCTCTCTTCAATTTTCTTTCTTTGTCTTTCTCTCCTTTCTTTCCTTCCTACCTTCTTTCTTTTTAATAATCATGGCTATATTTAAGGCCCAAATCACCTCTGTAAGAGATGAAGTCTCACATTGCTTTTGTGAAAGATCTATAGCTGTATTTAATTTTAATGGTGAGTTAGGTACAAAGAAAAGATTTGTAAGCCAATGCATACTGCACTTACTGGTTGTTATGGATTGAATTGTGTCCCCCCAAAATATGTGTCAACTTGGCTAGGCTGTGATTCCCAGTATCGTGTGATTGTCCAACATTTTGTCATCTGATATGATTTTCCTGTGGGGTGTAAATCCTACCTCTATAGGGTCGCTATGAGTCAGAACCACTCAATAGCACATAACAACGTGATGTTAATGAGGCAAGATTAGAGGCAGTTATGTTAATGAGGCAGGACCCAATCTACAAGATTAGATTGTATTTTGAGTCAGTCTCTTTAGAGATACAAAAGAGAGAAGCGAGCAGAGAGACAGGGGAACTCATACGACCAAGAAACAAGAGCCAGGAGAACAGCACATCCTTTGGACCCAGGATCCCTGCTCTGAGAAGCTCCTTGACCAAGAAAGACTGATGACAAAGACCTTCCCCTAGAGCCGACAGAGACAGAAAGTCTTCCCTTGGACCTGGCACCCTGATTCGGACTTCTAGCCTCCTAGACTGTAGAGAATAAATTTCTCTTTGTTAAAGCCATCCACTTGTGGTATTTCTGTTATAGTAGCACTAGATAACTAAGACACCAGTTAATCCAGTCCTGCGCATAAGAGAATCCATTGCACCACAGGGAACTATGTGGGAACTCCAGTTGGTGGAACCTCAACTCTCAGCCCTTTCCTCTTTACAGCTTCTACCACCAGGTGGATCCTTATCTTCCCAGACCAACCAGGACTTGAAGATTCTCTTTTATTGGTCATCACTATGGAGAAACAGACAAGGTAACAGAAATAAAATGTGTAATAGTATCACAAATTTTTTTTTAATCTCACCAAGTTCTTCGGGTAATTATTTCCTATTTGACACTGAAATATAATAGAGGTAAGCAAATCTCTCTTCTAGCATCTTTCCTGGATTTTGCTTTAAAAGTTTCATCTCTCCAGTATTGAGCATTTACTATGTACCAGGCACTGTTCTAGGTGTTAGAGACACAGCAGTAAACAAAAAGGTAAAAACCACTGCTCTAACAGAGTTTATATTTCTGTACAGGAAAACAGACATTATAAAAATAAATAAGTGAAATACATAGTTTGTGAAATGGTGGCAAATGTTACGCAGCAAAAGGAGGAGAAAGGCTGATGGGGGATGGGTGTGTGATTTTAAATAGATGGTCAAAGAAGGTCTCAGTGAAAAGGTGCATTTGAACAAATACCTGGAAGAAGCATATTAGACACCCTTTCAGGAAGCGTTTTAACTTCATGTCATTTACTTGCTAAAAACAGTCTCTGTAGCAGTTTTAGAAAGTATATTTCTTTCTTAAAATTTTTTTGGTCACTTACACAAATTTAAATATGTTAACTTAAAGATGACCACTCTTCACTGTTATTATTTAACATTGTTCTGGAGGAGATAGTAGCCAATGAAATTGGTCAATAAAAGAAATTAGGTATAAAAATGGGAAAGGAGGAGGTAAACATTATAATTTGTAAGTGATCTATCAATTACTTCAATTTCAAGAAAAAATAATTACAACTAAAAAAGGCTGGTTACAAAACTAATATTCAAATATTAATAGCCTCCTTATGTACAAATATAAACAGCAACCAGTTAAAAAATTTGAAACACCACTGAGAAAGACAAAAGATAGCCTGTAACATATGAAAAAGAGTATCAGGCTCATGATTAGGAAGATTCAACATCATGAAGACAGCAATTCTCTCTAACTTAAATCTATAATTTTATCAAAATCCTAATAAAAACATCAATAGATTTTTTCCTGGAACAATAGTAAGCTGTATTTAAAGTTCATATGGAAAAAAATTAAAAATCCATAATGACTGGGAAACTCTAAAAAATTAAATAAACAAGAGAAGAACAAACTACTATATTTATTTTTATTATGAAGTTTCACCAATTAAAATAGCATGGTACCATTGAATGAGTGATAGACAAATAAAACAGAATAGAAGTTCAGAAATAGACATAAATGCATTAGGGAATTCAGTTATGTGCTTAAAGGTGGTATTGCACATCAGTGGGGGGAAAGATGGATTATTAAGTAAATGTTTTTGGAACAACTAGGTTACCCATCTATCAAAAAAGAATATGTTGTATCCTTCATACCAAAATAAATTTTAGGTTCAAAAAAGTTTTAAAAAATAAAAAACCCAGAAAGTAATAAAAATATGAAAGAATTATTTTAATAGATCCACAATAGGGAAAGCCTTACTAAATATTACACAAAACCAAGAAACCATTAAAAATTGAAAAATTCAAATACATAAAAATAAAAAATTTCCATATGGCAAAAGCACTATAAACAAATAATATAATAAATTTTTTCAACTGGGAGATAAAAGAACATCTGTACATTGCTGATGGGAGTATAAATTGGTACCACCTCTATTGAGAGCAATTTGGCATTATTAATATTAAAATCTTAAATGTCCATACATATCTTTAACTCAGAGATTCCACCTTTACGAATTTATCCTATGTATTTATTAACCAATACATGTGAGGAAAGACATGTACAAAGATATTTATGCAGCATTATTTGAAATATCAAAATATTTGAACAATTTGGGTACATCTATATAATGGAATCCTATACAACCTTCCAAGGGTAAAGCAAGTCTTTATGTACTGATATGGAATGGTCTCCAAGATAATAGAGGTAAATGAAGAAAGCAAGGTACAGAAGAGTGGGCTTAACATGCTCCCACTTGTGGGATTTTTTTTTTAAGAATTTATACACACAAATATAAAATATATTTGCATATACGTATATATGTATATGTTTAGAATATCTCTGGGAGAGTAACTAAGAAGCTGATAGCTATGATTGCCTCTGAGAGGGGAACTGGAACCAGAAAACGAACAAAATTTAATTTTCAATATAGTTTGACATTTTTATTATATGCATACAGTGTCTATTCAAAATAACAAAAATATTTTAATAATTTAAGATTACAATTAATAAATACGCTTGCTAAAATGTGTTTATTCATAGATTCTGCCCTTTCCACCAAATCATATTAGAGCCAAGATAACTTACTTTTGGCTAAACTTCTCCATGCAGGTATTGAGTTTCTCAAATTTATTGAGAAACTGATGCAACAAAGTGAGTGCAGCTCTTCACTTAACTGGATTTTTTTTTTTTAAATACAGATTTCTGGATCCTATACCAGAGCCTCTGATCCCCACCTTCCCCACACCACTTAGCACTAAGATTCAAAAGTCAGTTTTTCTGTAGTACCATCTCTAGGTTCCCATCATCACTCATTCCCTAGCCTGAGTATTCTTTATTTTATTTTCAGCTTGTAGAAAAATTCAAGAATTGTTTTTTGTTTTTTATTCAAAGCAGAATTTTCACGGTTTTTTTTGTTTTTGTTTTTTTTAGTAAAATGGATAATCCAGATACCTAACCCACTATGTTGCCAGAAACAAAATTTGCAAGTCAACATCCCTATTTTTGTATGAATCATACCCAATCATTGGAGTTCAAATGATCTAGTTCTTCTCTGTTTGAGCTCAGGGTAGTATTTCACTTCCCCAATTGCTGGGGATTGGCCATGGGACTTACTTTGGCCAATAAAATGTTAGTGTTGTGCCTCATTTTCAGGCAGAGGCCCTTAAGAGCCAACATACAAATCAGAATATCCCCTTTCCTACCTTTGGCAAAGATGCATCATCTGACTAACTAAAGGCTCCTAAGTAACTATGATAAGCAGAGCCCTTTGTTTAAACAGATACCATGACCAATATTAGGCATGTAATGTGATTAAGAAATAAACCCTTACTGTGTTAAGCCACTGAGATTTTCAGGGGTGTTTGTTACTGCAACATCACCTAACCTATCCTGACTGATTCACAGAAATCTACTACAATAGCTTTTACAGTAATAAATCCATTATTCACTCATTCAATAGATATTAAGTATCTTCCATGTGTCACTTAGTTACCTGGACCCTAAGGATCTAATAGTGAGGAATACAGATACATCCCTGCCCTCATAAAATCTCCATTCCTAAAGTGGAGACAAACATGAGAAGGTCTTCTGATTCTTTGTCCTGTAGTCATATCTAATGACAGATTCATAAGAATTATCTGTGACAACACAAATCCTTAAAGCAGTTGGTTCCTGTCTTAGTCATCTAGTGCTGCTATAACAGAAATACCACAAGTGGATGGCTTTAACAAGGAGAAATTTATTTTCTCACAGTCTAGGAGGCTAGAAGTCCATATTCAGGGCACCTGCCCCAGGGCAAGGCTTTCTCTCTCTGTCGGACCTGGGGGAAAATCCTTGTCATCAATCTTTCCTTGGTCTAGGAGATTCTCGAAGCTTCTCTGAACCCCGGGTCCAAAGGACGTGCTCTGCTCCCGGCGCTGCTTCCTTGGTGGTATGAGGGCCCCATGTCTCTCTACTGGCTTCTCTCTTTTATATCTCAAAAGAGATTGATTTAAAGCACAACCTAATCTTGTAGATTGAGTCCTTCCTCATTAACATAACTGCCTCTAACTCCACCTCATTAACATCATAGAGGTAGGATTTAAAACACACAGGAAAATCACATCAGATGACAAAATAGAGGACAATCATACAATGCTGGGAATCATGGCCTAGCCAAGTTGACACACATTTTTGGGGGACACAATTCAATCCATGACAGTTCCCGTTCCTGTTCTTACAGAATTTCCATCCAGATATTTGAAAATGGCTATGTCAATTTTTAAAATAAAATTAGCTTAGTTTTATTAAGAAAATTATAGACAGTATTTTAGGAAGACAAAAATGTTAAGAAACCAATGCTTGGATGTGAGAACTTAGGGAGATTAAAGGCACTGTTCTAGTATTGAAGCAATAGCGAATGTCCGAAGCAGGAATAGAAGCTAAATATTTTTCAAGAAGGGTTATTGGATTTAACTCAGTGTATGAAAGAGGGATAAAGTGACTTGGAGATATTGAGAAAAATGGTTTCAATAACATAATCTTTTCAGTGCCTATGGTCTCAAATGGTCTTACTCAAGCCTTGCATTTGGGAAATACATAATAGAAATTCAATCATCTGTAAATAACAGAAACCCCTATGAACAGTAGCTTAACAAGCAAAGAGTTTAATTTGCTCATGTAGGGAAGACTACATCTCAAAGTATTAATCTATTCTGTGTATATCCTTCCCACTCTTCTCATTATTATTTTCCCCTAGCCCAAAAGTAGAAACCGAGACTCAAAAACACATGGTCTAAGTGTGAGGGGAAAAAAAAAAGGATGTATGCTTGCAGCTTTTCTGTTCCCAAAGACTAAATAACCCAGGAACTGAGAGAAGGAACAAGTAGAGATGGAGAACTGAACTGGATGGGGCCCAGGACTACGAAATCCTTCAAAGTGTAAAGGGCAAAAAGGCCGTGGAGCAGAGCGAAAAGGACATAGTCATGAGTTATTCTTGAGTGTGGACCCGCACTGCCTGTGGACATTAGGCATCCAGCAAACCTGGATCCTCAACCTTGAGAGAGGTTGAGGTCCCTTGAAGACAGGGTGAGACTTATGTGTGGAACTTGGACATCCTATGTGGAGATGGAGACCTAAAAGGAAAACTTGACTCCCTGACCAATATGGAACTGAATGAAACCAGTCAGGGATTTCTCTATCTCTGGAAAGCAATGGATACAACACAACGGTTACATATGTCATGCCAAAGAATTTGAACTTACTCCCAATTCTAAACTTTATATCAATCATCCCCATTCATGATGTCTTGTGTGAAAAGCACCGTTAAAAATGGCTGGCCTGACAAAACTGATTTATGGTGGTGGAAGTCAGAATAGTAGCTATCTTTGGGAGTAGGTTATGACTGGGAGGCATACCTGAGAACTTCTGCAGTATAGAAAATGTTCTTTATCTTGATTTGGGTGGTAGCTAAATGGGTGTATACGTGCTTTAAAATCTTTGATTAAGATTTATGGACTTTACTGTATGTAAATAATACCCTAACTTAAAAAAAAAAACAACCGAGCCCAGGGTTTCCTTCTATTCAACCACAACCTATTTGGGCCTAGATTATCCACATTCCTCTTTCCTTCTCCCCTACAAACAGTCAACTTACAGATTCAGCAAAATTCCCATGCCAGATAGTACAAATGCAAAGTCACAAGGAAAACAGAAACACGAATATATTCAGCTGGTGGGGGAGATCAAAGAAAAGTAAATAATGAACTGTGGCTTCATCAAGCATTTACAGTATAGTACAGGGAAGAGCAAAGTAGCCAATAATCAAGATACCTATTGGAATTATATTTGGTTTACAGCAATTTATTTTCAAATTTGTGATTGGTTTTTAAATTTTTCAGTTAAATCTAACATTTTGTTAAGAGACTAGAATAGAATTCTGGTTAATTATAATCTTAGAAAACTACAATCTTTTAAAGTTAAAAAAAAAATGTTTTTTGCAATAATTACCCTTTCCTTTTTGAGATTTTTCATTTGCTTTACCCTACAGTATAGTGACCTATACGTGTCAAAGCAGCTGCCACACATTCTGATAGGACTAACAAAATAAATTTGAGTTCTTTTTCACACTAAATTTTACTTTCTATGCATATATGGGGACTTCTCCACTTTCTGGAAGGTGTTGTGGAGAATTGTTTCCCTTAATACTGGGCGTTTGTTTCTTTAGTCAAAAATACTACACTGCCCTGCTATCTTGTTCCTACCCGCCTTACCTCTCAACAGAAGTTAATTTTTTTGGGTGAGAGGGTAAAGGGCAAAGTAAAGTCATAGACCAAGGGTGGCCAAAGTTAATGACCTCAGGGACAAACCCACTAATCACTCTCCTGCCAGAAGCTGTAATTTGAGGGGTGCGGGATAGGCAAAGTAACTGAGAGATAAACTGCTACGAGAAGGAGTGTCAATGGTAGGAAAGAGCTGTATCAAATTCACCCAACAGCAACATTTGGTCCCATCAACAGTAGGCTTTTCCATAGGAATTCTATGAATTCTGACCCCATGGCAATACAAAGCCAGAAAACAAAAAGGAGAAAGAATTTGTTAGTATTAATAGTGATTATTCCTACCTATAGTAATTTGCTTTTCTTGGAAAAAATTAAAGACAAAAATACAGAATTTAATCCAGGCCTGCTAAAATACATCTATCTAGAATTGTTTCTATTATTTGTGAATCAAAAATACTTTGTCGTCTAAAAAAAAATTTTTTTTTTTTTATCGACTCACAGAGACCCTATTTGTTGTTAGGTGCCATTGAGTAGGTTCTGACACATAGCAACCCTATGTACAACAGAACAAAACACTGCCAGGTCCTGCACCATACTCGAAATCGTTGTTATGTTTGAGCCCGTTATTGCAGCACTGTGTCAATCCATCTCAACGAGGGTCTTCCTCTTTTTCGCTGACCCTCTACTTTACCAAGCATGATGTCTTTCTCCAGGGACTAGTCCCTCCTGATAACTTCTAAGGAGCATTCTGGCTGTATTTCTTTCAAGACAGAGTTGTTCATTCTTCTGGCGGTTCATAGTATATTCAATATTCTTTGCCAACACTGTAATTCAAAGGCATCAATTCTTCCTTGGTCTTCTTTAGTCATTGTCCAGCTTTCACACACATATGAGTGACTGAAAATATCATGGCTTGCGTCAGGTGCACCTTAGTCCTCAGAGTGACATCTTTGCTTTTTAACACTTTGAAGAGGTCTTTTGCAGCAGATTTTCCCAATGCAATATGTCATTTAATTTCCTGACTGCTGATTCCATGTGCGTTGATTGTGGATCCAAGTAAAATGAAATCCTTGACAACATCAATCTTTTCTCTGTTTATCATGATGTTGCTTATTGGTCCAGTTGTGAGAATTTTTGTTTTCTTTATGTTTAGGTGCAATCCGTACTGAAGGCTATAGTCTTTGATCTTCATCAGTAAGTGCTTCCAGTACACTTTGCTTTCAGCAAGCAAGGTTGTGTCTTCTGCCTAACGCAGGTTGTTAATGAGTCTTTCACCAATCCTGATGCCGCATTCTTCTTCATATAGCCCAGTATCTCTCAAATCTGAGAGCTCCTATAGGATTGAGTAAAAATGCACCAAAGGGTTTCCAAGGCTGAAATCTCTACAGGAGCAGACTGCCATATCTTTCTCCCTCGGAGTGGCTGGTAGATTTGAACCGCTGAGTGCTTAACTATTTGCCAGGGCTCCTAGTTATTTGAACCTCAATTACCCATCTGGACTGTTACAAGGATTAAATATTACCATATGTAAATGCCACGTCACTTAACAGACATCCAATAAATGACAGCTATTATTTTGAGGGGTTTTCTTTTTTTCCTTTTACTTAGTCATTTTTTCATTAATTTAGTCAACAAACATTTTTTGAGTACTAGGCACTGTGCAAGTGCTGGTGGTGCAATGGTTAAGAGCGCTCAGCTGCTAACTGAAAGATCAGCAGTTTGAACCCACCGGTTTTCTGCAAGAGAAAAGACCTGTTGATCTTCTTCTGTAAAGATTACAGAGTAGGAAACCCTATGGAGCAGTTCTACTCTGTCATACAGTGTTGCTATGAGTCGGAATCAACAACAGCACACAACACCAAGGCACTGTGCTGAGTTATAATACTGACAGTAAGACATTTACAACTTCTGTCCTCATGGAGTTATCATCTAGCAGAGACACAAGCAAATAAATAGGCAATTACAGTATAATTTTATATGTGTTATAATGGGAAAGTATAGAGTGCTATGGGCACCCAGAGGAAGGCCACTTCATTTAGACTTAGGTTAGTGCAGCAAAGGCTTTTACAGAAAGAACATCAGCTGAAAACCGAAAGATGAATAAGAACTGCAAATGAAAGGGAGGAGCTAAGGGAAATTTTCCAGATAAAAGCATGTGCAAAGCCCCCAGAAGCAAAAGAGATGATGTTCGTCAAAGAATACAGGCAGTCCCCTGATTACGAACAAGTTCCATTCCTAAGTCTGTCTTCAAGTCTAATTTGTTTGTAAATCGGAACTGTTAGGTACAGTTTGTATCTAACATCAGTTAGTCAAATGTTTGTCTTAGGATACAGTATATAGTGTGCCTTTCTATGCATAAAAAATTAAAGACACACTTCCAGATACACTAAAACATCTTTAACATAATAATACAATATTAATAATAATGTTTTGATGTGCATCACAAAGTAACACCCATTTCTAATTATGAACCATTGTATGTTCGTATGTTCATCATATGGGGGTTGGTTCGTAACTACAGGTTGTATGTAAGGGTTGTACTCTAGAGCTGTACATAAGTCAGACATTCGTAACCTGAGGACTGCCTGTACCTCAAAATATCTACCAACATATACCCTTTGATCTGGGACTAGAACATAAATACTCTCATGTAGATCTGTCTTTTTCTTGTATATTAACATCATGCTTTCAGTCTTTCATCTGACAAATACCAAATGTCTAGTAAGTGTCAGACAACTGAAGAAAGTATATTTTCATGATTCATTATCAAGTTTCAAATTAAGCTTTCGCTTAATTCCACTACAAAGACCTGGAAAAATCTGTTGTATAAATTCCTGGTTATATGGCCCAATAATTCACAATATATATTCTCATTCCAATCTAGTGATACTACAAGCATAGCATTGGACTAGATGATGATGGACAAGCAGCACTGAGACTATCCATGAGCTTAATAGTCTAGCAGAAAATCAGACATAATAGATAATGAAGGATGTTAGTTTGTCTAATGTCAGACAGCTTTAAGTGGCACAGCCAGGATTTTATCCTAGGTCTATCAGACTATAAAGCTCATGTTCAGACTCCACTGCTGGAACTTTCCATTTCCCTGAATCCTAGAGGTTGCTGGAGGCCTCCCTGATATATTGTTGGTCCTGAAACCATGTGCCCAGGATTTAGCCAGGTGCTTCTCACATTATCTTTCCCAACACTGCACTAGGTCCTGGCTATTTCTTACTCCTCCTACAGCCTTCTTCTTTCCATCTGCATTGCTTTCGACTGTGATTTTCTTTTCCTATCCAAAATATCTCTGTAGATTCCACTGTATCCAATCTCCTTCTCTACTATTAACATCTTTAACACATTCTCCACTGTTTTTCCTAGCTTGCCAAAAAACAGTTGTTAATCAGTAACATTATACTCCTCTTCAAGGGTGTGATGCAGTCTATGAGGCAACTGTTGCAGATTGGAAGGATTACTCTATTTGGAATTACACGTATTTACGATAGCTCTACCGTTAAGCAGTTAAGCACATGGCTGTTTTTCACATTATCTCATTTTATCTTTCAATAACTCTAAAAGTTATTAAAAACTTATCCCTGTTTTACAGATGAGGAATTCAGGCTCAGAGAGGTTGAATTACTTGCTCAAGGTAACATAGTCAGGAAATGATAAATCCAAGTCTTCGCCTGTGTTTCCCACTACACTACGCTTCCTCTCACCTGGACAAATAGAAATCACAGAAATGTAGATTTGAAAGGGCCTCTTAGGACATTTTATAATCTCTCCCTGTGTTAAGTATCACTTCTACAGAATTCCTTTCGGTGATTTAATCTCTTACAGAAATCCTGGCTTTGACACGTACAAACTGTGACATCTGAGTCTCAGTTTTCTCCTCTGTAAAAGGGAATACTATTATTTATCTCACAGGGTTAGTATGAAGACTAAATAATAAAGTATATAAAGTGCCTTGCAAACAATAACGCACTTCACAAATGCTCTCTGAACTTACTTTGCAAGCAAGTTAGACCTGTAGAAAATTTTATCTTTGAATCTAAGTAGCTCTAAATGGATTCTCTTTTACATATCACTGATTTCATAATTAGAGACAAATTAAATAGAGCAATGTAGCCACAGCTTTTCCTAGTAGGAAAAATTATTTTACATACTACTATACATAAGACTAAGCTCACAATGTAAATTTCTCTCAAACTCTTTTGGAAAAGAAAGAAAAAAATCAACTTTGGAACATCTATAAGAAAGCGAATTTCATCTTAAATATGCAGTTGTATAAACTAATTAACATGGCTTGAAATAGGCTGGTTTTAAATTGATTTTCTAATATAATTTTGTTAGACAATAGCACACCTATGAAAAATACCAGATACAATTAGAATAATAGAAAACATTTATCAAGCACTTACATCTATTAATTCATTTAATAAAGTTCTTAAGTTATGGGAAAATAATAGTTTAACAATAAAGGAAAGTTAGTATAGGAAGCTAGTAAAATAATACAATAAGATAGGCCAAGGAAAAAAATACATAGCACAGACAACTTGACTTTTAATACAGTTTTTGGCAAATGACTATACCTAATAACAGAAACTTTTCAGATCACTTTATAGGAACTACAGATAAAATAGGTTAAATTTTATTATCTGCAAAATATCCACAATTATGCTCATTTAAAATTGATCAGTAGATATAATAATATATCCCCTTATCAAGGTAAATGGAAAATTAATTTATTCTATTTATTGGATTTAAACCTAAAATTAGATTTATTCTATTTCCTTTAGCTTCAAATTCATCTAACGTAACAGTCATCTTAAAATCTGTCGTTTCCAGGATTGTTTCTGTGTCTTCTCCTTCCCTTGGCATTCATATTCTTTTCCTTTCTCTTCAAAGGATTTTATTCTAAAAGGCCATAAAAATTTAGGAACATAAATGTATTTTGTGTGTGTGTGTATGCACAGTATTTGCATCTTTTTAATAAATTTGTATTTCCCTTGATAATGTATAAAAATCATATCAGGACAGGTTCATCCCTTCCTTGTCACCTATTAAGGAAGAAAGGTGGAAACACATATTTTTGTGCTGCATATGCCCATCACACTTGAATGAAAACATTTATTATTTTACTTACAAGCAATGTCCTTCAGATCGTCTGTAGTGATATGATTTTTCAGCAATGACGTCTGGAAAAACAAAGAAATCCAGTTTTCCACCTTCTAAGCTTCTGTCTTCTGAATGATGCAAGCTCAAGAGTTGCCAAATGAGAAGGGCAAAGGCAGCCAAATTGGGCTTCCTAGCCAATCTAAAAATAGCAGGGGGTGGTGGGAAGATACATCGTTTCTCCTTTGGTCTTTTTTTTTTAAGAACCTAATACCATATTCCTAGGCACCCCAAAGATGGGTTGTTGAAAATTATAACAGTAAAAAAGGAATTATATTCTCTCTTGCCCTAAAATCTAGGGCAATGGTCAGTTAGGGAAATGTGTACGTTTTGCTAAGGAAGATGTGAAAGCTATATTCTGCATTTTTTCAGAAAGATTTACATACCCAAATTTCCATTTGTTTTGAAAAAAAAAGACCACAACCTGCTGGAAACAAGAGTTGCCATTGCCTTTTACTTCTCTTTGCCGGACTCCTGGAATAATAACTACTAACTTTGGTATGTTTTATAATTTACAAAGTCTTTTCATAGATTTTATGATATTGGCACCTTATAAGTCTGTGCCTTGGAAAGATTCTATCATTATAATTTCAAAACTGAGCAAACTAAAGCTCACAGAAGTTGAAGCTTGCTCAAGGCCACACAGATAAATAAGGGACATATCTTCTGTATTCAAATTCCACGTTTGTTATACATATGCACACTAGTATCTCTTCAAAATTTCCAACATAAACTAGCATTTAAGGATTTAACATTTAAGATTTCAGCTATTGAATGGCAATTCCTAAGGTCTTTAAATCATAATAAATTATAATTTTGCTGAAGTACAAACTTTAATCTCCCACAGTAAGGGTAGAGTAAGGAAGCAAGTAATTTACAGAGCGAGTGTACTTAGCACAATTTCTGCATGTTAAAACTTTGTTGTTATCGCTAGTCATTTTATATTAGGCAACTTTTAGAAAAATAACAAAATTTTCATTACACAAGCATAGCCCAGAAGAAATGCTGTTTCAAATGGTGTTAAATGGATAAAAGGTGACTTAACAACAAAAAAGACAAACAACCCAATCAAAAAATCGTCAAAGACAGTTCACCAAAGAGAATATTCAAATGCCCAGCAAGTACATGAAAAGATGTTCAACATCGTTAGCCATTACCCATTGCCGTCCAATCAATTCCAACTCATAGCAACCCTATAGGACAAGAGTAGAACTGTCCAACAGGGTTTCCTAGATTGTAATCTTTACGGAAGCTAACTGCCACATCTTTTTCCCACTGAATGGCTGGTGGGTTCGAACTGTCCACTTTTGGTTAGCAGCCGAATGCTTAACCACTGCGCCACTAAGTCTCCTCCGTTATCTGTTGTTATTGTTGTTAGGTGCTGTCCAGTCAGTTCCAACTCATAATAACCCTATGTACAACAGAATGGGACACTGCTCAATCTTGAGTCATCCTCATAATTGTTGCTATGTTTAAGCCCATTGTTGCAGCCACCGTGTCAATCCATCTCGATGAAGGTCTTCCTCTCTTTTGCTTACCCTCTGCTTTATCAACAATGATGTCCTTTTCCAGGGACTGGTCTCTCCTGATAACATGTCCAAAGTACATGAGACAAAGTCTTGCCATTCTCCCTTCTAAGGAGCATTCTGGCTGTACTTCTTCCAAGACAGATTTGTTCACTCTTCTGGCAGTCCATGGTATATATGATATTCTTTGCCAACACCGCAATTCAAAGGCATCTATTCTTCTTCGGTCTTCTTTATTCACTGTCCAGCTTTCACATGCATATGAGGCAACTGAAAATATCATGGCGTGGGTCAGACGCACCTTAGCCCTCAAAGTGACATCTTTACTTTTTTAACACTTTAAAGAGGTCTTTTGCAGCAGATTTGCCTGATGCAATATGTTTGATTTCTTGACTGCTGCTTCCATGGGCATTGATTGTGGAGCCAAGTAAAATCAAATCCTTGACAACTTCAATATTTTCTCTGTTTATCATGATTTTGCTTATCAGCTCAGTTGTAAGGATTTTTGTTCTGTTTATGTTGAGGTGTAATCCATACTGAAGGTGGTGGTCTTTGATCTTCATCAGTAAGTGCTTCAAGTCCTCTTTGCTTTCAGCAAGCAAGGATGTGTTTTCTGAGGTTGAGTCTTCCACCAATCCTGATGCCACATTCTTCTTTATATAGTCCAGCTTCTTGGATTATTTGCTCAGCATACAGACTGAATAAATATAGTGAAAGCATACAACCATGATGCACATCTTTTTTTATTTTAAACCATGCTCCCCTTGTTCTGTTTGAACGGTTGCCCCTTGGTCTATGTATAGGCTTGCATGAGCACAATTAATTGTTCTGGAATTCTCATTCTTCACAATGTTATCTATAATTTGTTATGATCCACATAGTCGAATGCCTTTGCATAGTCAGTAAACATCTTTCTGGTATTCTCTGCTTTCAGCCAAGATCCATCTGACATCAGCAAAGATAGCCTTCATTCCATGTCCTCTTCTGAATCCAGCCTGAATCTCTGGCAGTCCTCTGTCAATGTTCTGCAACAACCACTTCTGTATTACCTGCAGCAAAATTTTACTTGTGTGTTATAGTAATAATACTGTTTGACAATTTTCCAATTCAGTTGGATCACCTTTCTTTGGAACAGGCCCAAATATGGATTTCTTCCAGTCAGTTGGCAAGGTAGTTGTCTTCCAAATTTCTTGACATAGACGAGTGAGTGCTTCCGGCATTGCATTCATTTGTTGAAACATCTCAATTGATATTCCATCAATTCCTGGAGCCTTGTTTTTCCCCAATACTTCAATACAGCTTGAACTTCTTCCTTAAGTACCATCAGTTCTTGATCATATGGTACCTCCTGAAATGGTTGAATGGCAACCAATTCTTTTTGGTACAGTGACTCTGTATATTCTTTCCATCTGCTTTTGATGCTTCCTCCATCGTTCAATATTTTACCCACAGAATCCTTCAATATTATAACTCGAGGCTTGAATTTTTTCGTCAGTTCTGTCAACTTGAGAAATACTGAGCATGTTCTTCCTTGTTGGTTTTGTAACTCCAGATCTTTGCACATTTTGTTATAATACTTATACTTTGTCTTCTGAAGCCACCCTTTGAAAACTTCTGTTCAACTCTTTTACTTCATCATTTCTTCCATTCGCTTTTGCTACTCTATGTTCAAGAGCAAGTTTCAGAGTCTCTTCAGTTATCCATTTTGGCTTTTTCTTTCTTTCCTGTCTTTTTAATGACCTTTTGCTTTCTTCATTATTCATTAGCCATTATAGAGATGCAAATCAAAACTACAATGAGATATCACCTCACCCCTATTAAAATGACAATGATAAAAACTAAAACAAAAAATGGAAAACAAGTGTTGATTTTTTGATTGGGGGACATTTACAAATGTAAAGGTTCTACAAAATGTGAAAATACAAATTTATTAATCACATTATATAATAAATTTCTTTAATAAATGTATTTTACATAATTATTATTACCTAACAAAATAAATTAAGTAAGGAGTTATTATAAATGCTTAAGTTTGTTCGTTTGTTTAAAGGAAGAAAAGCTCTGAGGGAGCAAAGAAATTCAAAGCTTGGAAGGACATACCAACATGTAAGTGGTTGTCTCTTAGTGGTAGGATTATAGATTTTTTTCCTTCTCATACCTTCTGTATTTTCCTAACTTAATAAAATCACAAAACTATGGGCTTAATTGCATGCTTGAAAATGACTTAAAGACATAAGAAAATGTTCACAATATAGCTTAAGGAGGAAAAAAGGAGGATACAAAATTAAACCTATAGGGTGATCTCAATTTAGTAAAAAAAAGAAAAAATGTTCCATTGTAAATGCAAGTTTAAAAAGCTGGAAGGCCATAGTCTACTAGGACAGTGTTATCTCTGCATGATGGGATCCATGGAATTATTTTCTTATTTGAACATTTCTGCAACCTCCAGATGGTTTTAAAGGGCATATTGCACATTTAAGAAGAAAAAAAAAGTTTTCATTTATTGTCTTTGCCAGCTGGATATCAAGCAGAGGTAAAGAGAAATCATTAAAAATTATAAATCAATGGAAAAATACTTAATATGACCAAATTCTAATTTATACAGTTTTCAGTTTTATGTCCAATAAGTTAGATACAGATATCTCTCACTTAACATAAAAGATTAACTTAAATAAATTTTGCTAACAATTAAATTTCAATTTTAAAAATCCCATATCATATTTTTAATATGACATTCATGATACTTTTACATTTAGGTTTCTGAATGTAAACAAAAGTCCTCTAAAATCACAAATTCACACAGAAAATAGGTCTATGTATACACACATGTGCACACATGAGCATGTATAGTGAGCAAAATGCAAGAAAGATGTGGTGGAATTTCCAGTAGACTATACTTTTTTCTTTATAATTTTTCAGATTGTTTAATTTTCTATATTAAATGCTGCTGTAGGACCCATGAAATCAGGAATGTTTCCTTTCTCCCTCTACCTGGTTACTTTGTTTGCAAGAAAACAGAAATTGCAGGCCATCAAGAGATAGAGACCAGTCGAAGGGTTTCATTCACATTCCCTTTAATACATATTAAGTAATGTCAAGTATTACCTAGGTATTATCTGTACTGCTCCACCAAAGACAGCATTCTTTAACTGTTTGAACAGTTCTGACGTCCTAACCAGATGTGTGGTCAATGCAGCCTACAACCATCCCTTTACAGTAACATCTGGGTAACTGCTGTGGCGAGGGTGGGGAATAATTATGATATTCTGGCCTCTTTTTATTCCCCTAGCATAGAAATATTAGATTTATGATACTAATTATAATCTTCTTTTACCCAAACAAGACAATAGTATTAGGCTTCTCTCTAACTTTTACAAAAACAGAGCAAGGGCAATGTCTAAGCAAGTAAACTTTCAAGATACCTTATAGACAATGAGAGTTTTCTTTGTTGTGACCTATCTTCTAGGAAGGGGTACAAAGATGAAAACAATAAATAATAAACATAGCCTATTAATCCCATCTGCTTCCCAAGAGAAGGAAGGTCTCTTGGTGTTAGCAGTATCAAGCATCAAATTCTCCTGAGAGTTTTTCATAACAAATATTTATTATCTTTATAATCTGAAAACAATAAAACTTTCATATTTTAAAATTGGCAGAACTTTTATATTCACAAAAGAAAAATTATAACTCTCTTATAAACATTAATGGGGATACTAAAAATGTTTATATTCAGCACCACTCACAATATAAAAGTACACAGAACAAAAATAAAGAAGAATGCTAAGAACTTTGGAAGCAATCTAACCTCCTTTATGCAGCTTCAAGTTTCCTCAGGGGGAAGAGAAATTTCTAACAACTTAACTGTTCCTTCACCAGTTAGTGGTGCACAGATCAACAAACATTTGTGGAATAAATTTAATATTTAATGAATTGCTTGACTTTTAATTTTTATACCAAAGGCATTGTCCCAAAATTCTCAACAATCCAATTCCATTCTCCAAGATAACCACAATGAACAGTTAGTGAATCTCTCTCTCCACACAGACGTGTACCCTACATACCAAAAGAGAGAAAGACAAGGAGGAGAAGGAGAAGAAAAGGAAAGAAGGAAATAAAGAAAGAAGAAGGGAGGGAAGGAGAGAGGAAGCGGATTATGCTATACCTATTTCTACTTTAAAAATACAATGAATATCTTTCCGTAGCTCCACTTTATTCTTTTTAACAACTACAGAAACTTACCAATTTTCCAGATACTTTAACCAACCAAAACATTGAATGAAAGGAAATAATAGTACTAATAGTAACAGCTAACATTTGTTGAGCACTGTTCCAAACACTTTACAGGTATTGCACATTTACATTATACAACTTTATAAATAGGTTACAGTATGTATCTCCTTTTATAGATAAAGCATTGAAATACATAACTTGCCCAAGGTTATACAAATAAGTGACAGGGCCAGGATTTGAACTCAGCAGTCTGTCTTAGAAGCCTGTGTTCTTAATCACTACTGCCTCTGTGACATTAAAAATATTAAAGACAAATTCTTACCTGACAACAACTGCTGGTATATACCTGCTGTAAACATAACGGAACATAATCTTCCTTTAATTATACCAGAACCTTCTATACTTAGTAGTAGTGCCTTCAAAGTACCCATACTGGTAGGTTTTATGTTCAGTTTAGAGTCTACCATTAGTCAAAAACATTTGAATTTCCTTCATATATACTTCATAAATTGAGCAAGAAAACAGACCTAAGTGCTTTATTATTACCCTCTTTTATGAACTAAAATGGCTTTTTTTTTTTCTAGTTTGACTACCCATCTTATTCACTAGACTTGTCAAGAAATGATTTATGGTCATTTTAAACAAACAAAAAATAAAACAACAACACATCAAGTCACACACACACAGATTAAAAATCCAAACTTAGATCCAAGAGTGTTTTGAATAATGAATAATGGCAGAACCTTTGGAATAAACATACAGTCTCTCAAGGTAACTATTCTGAAAAGGAATATTGAACGATATTCAACTGAGTGTTTAAGGTCAGTCTGATAAAATAGTTAGTCACCATACTTTACAAGTTTATTTCCTTTACTAGTCCATGTCAACCACTAGCAAAATAATAACTTATATCCATACTGACTACACTGTTTCCAAACCAATGATTTGATAGCTAAGTCAAACATTCTAAGCAATATTGAAGGTATCAAAATAGTGTTGCTGAGCCAAGTGGAACATAAATTGTTTTACCACACTAGCCAGTTACCAAATTTATTCTTTTAACACAAAGTAAAGGGATTCCACTCTAGCTGATAGTAACAAGGACAAAACGGCAGCTTTAGGAGATGCTTTACCTTTGACTGGATCTTATTAAACAGAGTGTTATGGATTGAATTGTGTCCCCCAAAAATGCATATCAATTTGGCTTGATCTCCACTATTGTGTGACTGTCGACCATTTTGTCATCTGATGTGATTTTCCTGTGTTGTAAATCCTACCTCTGTGATGTCAATGAGACAGGATTAGAGGCGGTTATGTTAATGAGTCAGGAGTCAATCTACAAGACTAGGTTGTATCTTGAGTCAATCTCTTGAGATATAAAAGAGAGAAGCCAGCAGAGAGACAGGGGGACCTCATACCACCAAGAAAGTAGTGCCAGAAGCAGAGCTCGTCCTTTGGCCCTGGGGGCCCTATGCTGAGAAACATCTAGAACAGGGGAAGATTGATGACAAGGACCTTCCTCCAGAGCCAACAGAGAAAGAAAGACTTCCCCTGGAGCTGACACCCTCAATATGGACTTGTAGCCTACCAGACTGTGAGAGAATAAATTTCTCTTTTGTTAAAGCTATCCATTTGTGGCATTTCTGTTATAGCAGCCATAGATAATTAAGACACAGGGGATAACAGTAAAAATTGTGTGTATACACATGTGCACATACATACAAACACATGTAAATATATTCAATATCTCCAAAGAAGCAGCATTTTCACCAACATATTGAAGTGAAGCCAAATAACATTAAAAATGATGTTTCAGAAGATGGATCAATTGAAAGATCCTACTTCTGTTACTGAATCACTTTCTAGATCATGGTTTTGTTAAGTAAACCTTTCTTTTTGGAAAAATAATCATCTGTCTGAGTGCCATGTAAGCTTCTTTATATACATAATTGCTACGTAAATGATAATCAGTCTTACAAGATAACCCTTAACATCCAGTCTAATGAGTGAGAATTAAAACCTATATGATTTTGACTTGATTCCGTCAAGAACAATAAATTTTGGGGCAACTTGTTAAGCATAATTAGCTAACCTAGTATATTCCATAAAAACCCAATAATTGGTGTTACTCAACCTACTATCTAGAGAAGCGGGTGGGAGATGTGTAGCAGACTTTCTTACGTGAAAATAATCCTAAAAGTACTGCCTTTTTGCTTGCCTGTATTTAATCCAACAGTTCATTTTCTTTTTTCCCCTTGCATCTATACAAATAAAATCTCTCTTAATGAAGTATTTATTAATCAATTAATGCTTTTGGTCTAATAATGCAAAAGAATTCTCATCATCTTTTTCCAACCATTCACCATCAAAATGAGGTTTGGATTGTATCCGGATCAGAGGAAAGAAATCAAGTACATAATGACCTCATGTGGCAAATGTCTGTAACTACTGTTTTAACTATGAACTAATCAAGCACTTAAACTATTTTTGTTATAGACTTTTTATTTTATTTTAAAATCACTATTTTTAATGGGCATTAAATACTCTCCTGAGAGTTGAGAAAGAAAAGAAAAATGACTATGATAGAATGAATTTAGATATAAAGAGAAGGGGTAAAAATAAAAGGGCTAGTCACTAAAGTAAAATGAAACTCATACTAGAAAATAAAAATATATGGATTCTTGTTCCAGCTTTGCTCATTTTTGTATGATCTTGAGCAAATCCCTTAGCCTCTCACATCTGTTAATTGGTGATAATTGTTGTATACCACAGACTTGTAAGACTAAAGCATTTTATAGTACTTTATATTTATATGGCGTTTTTATCCTATTTATGGTACTTATTATTCTATATCTAAGCTCCCCATGAATCTATTAAAAATATTGTTAAGCTCATCATAAAAGCAAAACCAAAAACCATAGTACTGATAAATAATTTGACTTCTGTCACCTTTTATTCTAGTTCATTGGGCATTGATTTGTATAATATTTATTTTATTCTAGGCATAGAACTAAAAGTAGATGAATTCAAAGAGTAGTCATATCACTAATACACTTCATTAAGGATAGTCTCAATTCTTAAATAAAGAACCACTTCAATATTTATCAATTAAAAATCTGACAAAACAGAACTTGATGTTAATTTTTTGTAAAATTCCTGAACCAAATCCAAATCCTCATTCTGAGAACATCAACACCATATTAGGAATTTATACTTCATTAAACAAACAATTATGGGGATGCAGCCACAATGATCTTAAAAAAAGCAATGGGAACAGGTAAAACTGAACCAAATTCAAATTACATACCTACCCCGCACTTAATGTCTTTATTTCTGAAAATCTTACCACGAAGAGAAAAGCTTTAAATTAAAAAAAAAAATTCCCATTAATTTTAATGGGAAACATGATACATACCATCCCAAGATACCAAAAATTATATCAACTGAGTGATAAAAGCAAATTTATAAGCAATAATTTAAAAGTGAATATAGATTGCACATAAAATATATTGTAATAAATGTTTATTGTCAATTCAGATAGACCTGGGTTAGGAGCCAATTTACTACTCCTGTGACCTTGAGCTCTAGTACATAGCTTTTGTAAGTTCTTACTTCTTCATCAGTAAGTAAAGGAAATGGTACTAATCACAGTAAGAAATTATTGCAATAATTAAATGAGATGATGTGTATAAGGAAGAGAAAACTTGATAGAGGGTGGTGGTTGGTAGGAGAGGTATAAAGGATTATTCTTTGGAAAGCACATTCTGCTTTCTGCACAATTTTTTTCCCACCAATATTCCACCATTTGGGGGACTCATGGTTATCTTGCACTCAAATTGCACTGAAAAATTAAGTTATAGAACAGAAAATGCCTTCAGGGAACTTCAAAACACACAGAAATAACATCTGCACATAACAGACTGGTGTCATAATATGCAACCTCGTCATTCCTCTCATTTGACTTATTTAGGCAAAGCAAAATAATCTGGTGCACAATTCAAATGTGTTTGGAACGATAATCTCTGTCTGGAAACTGTAATGCCAAGTAAATTAGTACTGTTTTTGTCTGAAAACTCTAATGTTTAAATATTACATTTTAGTACAAACTTATTTAGTATATTTTGGGGTGGAAAAGTCTTTATACCTAAGAGGAAAAAAATGTTGGTTTTCTGAATGGTGATACAATATAAAATTTCAAGAGACATTATGGCAAAAAGTTGTTAACTGAACAGTTCTTATGGGTGAAAATTTTACTTAAAATATTTTTCACATTACTAATCTTATTACAGATAAGATGTACCAAAGGGGGAAAAAAAAAAAAAGGATGGTCAAAGTGCGGTTCATTGTAACTTGAATACGTTGTAAGTCGGGACTACCTGTATTAATACCTTTTATTTTTAACTCTCACAGAGTTGTTGTTTTTTCTTTTTCTTTCTTTCTTTCTTTTTTTTTTTTTTTTTTTTT
>NW_004444044.1:3717862-3734559 GCF_000243295.1 Trichechus manatus latirostris
CCCCCTCTTTTTTTTTTAATTTCTTCACTTTTTTTCCTTAAGCCATAGGTCCCCATTTCTCTTGCCCTCCAGCTCCTGGTAACCACTAATTTACTTTTGTCTTTATGCATTTGCCTACTCTAGATACTTCATATAATATTTATCCCTTTGTGTCTAACATTTCACTTAGCATGCCCTCAATGTTCATTCACGCGGTAGCATGTATCAGAACTTCATTTCTTTTTATGGTAGAGTAATACACTGTATGTCTACATCACATTTTGTTTATCCATTCATCTGTTGATGGACACATGGGTTGTTTCCACTATTTGGCTATTGTGAACAATCCTGCAATGACACTGGTGTATAAATATCTGTTTGAGTCCCTGCTTTCAATTCTTTTGGGTATTGTCTTAGTTTCCTAGGGCTGCCATAACAAAATACCACAAAGGGTGTGGCTTTAAGAACAGAAATTTTCTCACAGCTCTGGACACTAGAAGTCTGAATTCAGGGCATCAGCAGGGTTATGCTCTATCTCTCTGTTGGCTCTAGGGAAGGTTCTTTCTGTCTCTTTCAGCTTCTGTAGCCCCAGGCATTTCTTTGCATTCTTTGGCTTGTAGATGGATCCTCATATACTGTCTTCTCCCTGTAAGTGACTGTTTCCATGTCTGCCCTTCTTTTTTATAAAATGTCGTTCAGAAGGGATCAAGATTAGGACCTGCCCTACTCCGCTATGATAGCATCTGAAAGGAAAACCGTATTTTCCCAAACAAAGTCACATTCACTGGTGAGAGATTAAGACTTCAACGTATCTTTTGGGGGGGGGGCACAATTAAATCCATGTTATGGATTAAATTATGTCTCCCCAAAATATGTGTTGGAATCCTAACCTCTCTACCTATGAATGTCATCTTATTTAGAAACAGTTTTCTTTGTTATGTTAATTAGATCATACCTGAGCAGGTTGCATTCTATATCTAATTACTTCTAAATTATACAAAGAGATTAGACACAGAGATACATTTAAACCGCAGAGAAAGACAAATGCCATGTGAGGATCACCAAGAAACAAAGGAATGCTCAGGGCTATTGACAAAGAAGGAATCAACATGGCTGAGACCCTGATTTGGACTTATAGCTTCCAGAAGAGTGAGAAAATACATTTCTGTTCCATAAAGTAGTATTTCTGTTACAGCAGCAGTAGGAAACTAATCCATAACAGGTATATACCTAGGAATGGAATTGCTGGGTCATATTGTAATTCTATGTTTAACTTTTGGAGGAAACACCAAATTGTTTTCAACAATGGTTGCACCATTTTATATTCCCACCAGCAATGACAAGGGTTTCAATTTCTCCACAATATCATCAACACTTGTTATTTTCTGTTTTTTCTGATAATACCCATCCTAGTGGGTGTGAAGTGGTATCTCATTTTGGTCTTCCTTTGCATTTCTCTAATGACTAATGATGTTGAACATCTTGTCATGTGCTTATTGGTCAAATGTATATCTTCTTTGAAGAAATGTCTATTCAAATCATTTGCCCATTGTTTGATTGGATTAGATTGTTGTTAAGTTGTAAGAGTTTTTTAATATATATTCTGGATATGAAACACTTCTCAGATATATGGTTTCCAAATATTTTCTACCATTCAGTAAGTTGTCTTTCCACTTTTTTGATATGTTCATTGATGTACATTTTTTTTTTACTTCAGATGAAGTTCAATTTATCTCTTTTTCTCTTTTGTTGCTCATGTTTTTTGTGTCCTAAGAATTCCATATAAATGGTGACTATACAAGGGGACCTCACCTGATGGAATACACAGGAATCCAATCAACTATATCTGTGGAAAAAGATGGTGGAGAGGCTCAAGATCAACAGTCAGAATAAGGCCAGGGGCCAACTGTGGAACAGAACATCAATTGCTCATATACAAATTCAAGTTGAAGGTGAAGAAAACTTTAAAAAGTCCACAAGAGCCAAAGTACAACCTTAAGTATATCTCACCTGAATTCAGAGACCATCTCAAGAAGAGATTTGATGCAATGAACACTAATGACCAAACACCAGATGAGTTGTGGAATGACATCAAGGATATCATGCATGAAGAAAGCAAGAGGTAATTAAAAAGACAGGAGAGAAAGAAAAGACCAAACTGGATGTCAGAAGAGACTCTGAAATTAGCAAAGAGTAGCTAAAGCAAATGGAAGAAATGATGAAGTGAAAGAGCTGAACAGAAGATTTCAAAGGGCAGCTCAAGAATACAAAGTCAAACGTATTATAGGGAAATGTGCAAAGAACTGTGAAAGAACTGAAGAAAAAATCCAAGCCTTGAGTCAAAATACTGAAGGATTCAATGGGCAAAATATTAAACGATGCAGTAAGCATCAAAAGAAGATAGAAGAAGCGAGGCCAAGAAGGTGGAGTAGTCAGACACTTCTGGTGGTACCTCTTACAACAAAGACCTGAGGAAACAAGTGAATCGATGATATATGTCAATCTAGGAGCCCTGAACATCAAAGGCAAAGTTAAGGAATCGGACTGAGAGGCAGAGGGTGGGAGAGACAGTTCAGAAGCAGTGAGGAGTTCCCAGACCTGACCCAGCGTGAGATGGCACCCTGCAAGCTGGATCAGCTGGCACATGTAGTAAGGCAAGTAGTGGTGTTCAGGACGTGTTTTCCACATTGGGAGAGACCGAGCAGCGGAGAGTCTACTCAAGCCTCCAGAACCAGCGAAAAGTGGCGTTCAATCAGCAAAACATAAGTACATGTGTCTAACCTACCACGCAGATCAAAAAACACCCTATTTAGGAAAAACCTCTCTCCCATTCACCTGCTCCTTCTCTACTCTGCACTGGGTTCTGGGCCAGCTTCAGCAATTGCAGCTTCCCCTGGGACAGAAGTAGGACTCATCACGCACCGTGAACCATTCCCTGGCCTTGGAGAGGGAACAATGAACAAACAGGAAAACATAATCTGCCAGCTCCCCTAAGCTGGGAACTCAGGGCAGGCACAGCTCCTTTGCCTAGGCACAGGCATAAGGGACCCATGGACTTTGAATGCCTTTCACCCCCACATAGATCTACATGGGCCCATTTCAACTGTGTAGGTCCTCATTAGCACAGTACAACAGGGTATATACCTGAAACCTAACTTCATTGTATCAGTTATATGGTGGAGTGGCAAGTTTGTGACATTTGACACCGCTCTGCCTGTTAAGCAAGGTCCTCACCTACCCACATCAGAGACCTGAGGACTGGTGGCTCCACCCATGCCACCTAGCCACCCATGACAGGGACCAAGAATAAGTGGTGCCTCCCAGTCCTTACAGCCAACAGCACTAAGTGCCCACAGTCTGACTGCAAAACCCACCCACCTACGCACTCTAGGGAACAGAGACATGCTTCCCTCCCAGACACTCCAGGGCAGCTGTCAGCCCCCTGCCTTCCTCAGCACGTGACCCCCTGCTGCAGCCAGATACCTGTGCCTACTCCAATTACCCCTGCCTGTCTAGGACTGTAGGTGAGAGCCTGCACCACACAACTGGTAACCAACTATCTGGACACCTGAGCTGAATCCATACAAGAAAAGTAAACAGACTCCTGGGCTTACATATCTAGTAACAGATCTAATCATCTGGTGACAGGACATTAGAGCTTCAAAGGTGCCAATAATCAAACTAGCTCACAAGAGCAGCCTATTTGGGCATATCAAAACAAACCAAGAAGCTAGGACACAGTAAGCAAACACAAAATACATAAATATAATAACTTCTTGATAGCTCGGAGACAACAGTCAATATCAAATCACATAAAGAGGCAGACTATGATGGCTTCAGCAAGCTCCCAAAACAAATACTCAAGAAATTTTCTGGAGGAAGAGAACTTCTTGGAATTACTGGAGGTAGAATACAAAAGATTAATATACAGAACTCTTCAAGATATCAGAAAGTCTATCAGGCAAAATGCAGACCAAGCCAAGGAACACACAGGCAAAGCAATAGAGGAACTTAAGAAGATTATAGAAGAGCCTAATGACAAATTTAACAGGCTGCAAAAATCCATAGAGAGACAGCAATCAGAAATTCAGAAGATTAACAATAAAATTTCAGAATTAGACAACTGAACAGAAAGTCAGAGAAGCAGAATTGAGGCAACGAAAGTCAGAATTAGTGAGACTGAAGATAAAGCACTTGACACCAACTTATTTGAGAGAAAATCAGATAAAAGACTTTTAAAAAATGAAGAAACCCTAAGAATTATGTGGTACTCTATCAAGAGGATTAACCTACGAGTGATTAGAGTACTAGAACAAGGGGGGATAACAAAAAATACAGACAGGATTGTTGAAGATTTGTTGGCAGAAAACTTCCCTGATATCGTGAAAGATGAGAAGATATCTATACAAGATGCTCAATGAAACCCTCACAAGGTAGCTATCAAAAGAAAGTCACCAAGACATATTATAATAAAACTTGCCAAAACTAAAGATAAAGAGAGAATTTTAAAAGGGCTAGGGATAAACTAAAAGTCATCTACAAAGGAGAGTCAATAAGACTAAGCTGGGACTACTCAGCAGAAACCATGCAGGCAAGGAGGCAATGGGATGACATATATAAAGCCTTGAAGGAAAAAAATTGCCAGCCAAGAATTATATATCCAGCAAAACTGTCTCTCAAATGTGATAGCAAAATTAGGGCATCTCCAAATAAACAGAAGTTTAGGGAATTTGCAAAATCCAAACCAAAATTACAAGAAATACTAAAGGGAGTCCTCAAGTTCGAAAATCAGTAACAATCCAAGACTAGAACACAGGACAGATTAACCAGATATAAACCCAGACAGGGAAGTCACAAAAATAAATCAAAGCTAATATACTGAAAATAGGCAAAAGAAGATGGAAGGAATACACAGAGTCACTGTACCAAAAAGAACTGGTTGACCTTCAACCATTTCAGGAGGTAGCATATGATCGAGAACCAATGACACTGAAGGAAGAAGCCTAAGCTGCACTGAAGGAAGGCACTGATGAAGAACAAGCCTCCAGGAATTGAAGGGATATCAATTGCAATGTTTCAACAAACAGATCCAATGCTGGAAGCACTCACTCATCTATGCCAAGAAATTTGGAAGACAGCGACCTGGCCAACTGGAAGAGATCCATATTCGTGCTCATGCCAAAGAAAGGTGATCCAAAAGAATGCTGAAATTATTGAGTAATATCAGTATCACACACAAGTAAAATTTTGCTGAAGATCATTCAAAAGCGGCTGCAGCAGTATATCAGCAGGGAACTTCCAGAAATTCAAGCCAGATTCAGACAGCAGTATATCAACAGGGAACTTCCAGAAATTCAAGCCAGATTCAGAAGAGGACATAGATCGAGGGATATCATTGCTGATGTTAGATGGGTCTTGGCTGAAAGCAGAGAATACCTGTGTTTTACTGACTATGCAAAGGCATTTGACTGTGTGGATAACAAATTATGGATAACTTTGCAAAGAATGGGAATTCCAGAACACTTAATTGTGCTCATGAGGAACGTGGTCATAGAATAAGAGGCAGTCGTTAGAACAGAACGAGATACTGCGTGGTTTAAAGTCAGGAAGGGTGTGCGTCAGGGTTGTATCATTTCACCATACTTATTCAATCCGTATGCTGAGCAAATAATCCGAGAAGCTGGATTATATGAAGAAGAACGGGGCATCAGGATTGGAGGAAGACTCATTAACAACCTGTGTTATGCAGATGACACAACCTTGCTTGCTGAAAGAGGACTTGAAGCACTTACTGATGGAGATCAAAGACTACAGCCTTCAGGATGGATTACACTTCAACACAAAGAAAACAAAAATCCTCACAACTGGACCAATAAGCAACATCTTGATAAACAGAAAAATGACTAAAGTTGTCAATGATTTCAATTTACTTGGATCCACAATCAACGCACATGGAAGCAGCAGTCAGGGAATCAAATGACATATTGCATTGGCAAAATCTGCTGCAAAAACCCTTTCTGAAGTGCTAAAAAGCAAAGATGTCACTTTGAGGACTAAGCTGTGCCTGACCCAGTCATGGTATTTTCAGTCACCTCATATGCATGCGAAAGCTGGACAATGAATAAGGAAGACCAAAGAAGAATTGATACCTTTGAATTATGGTGTTGGCAAAGAAAACTGAATACACCATGGACTGTCAGAAGAATGAACAAATCTGTCTTGGAAGATGTACAGCCAGAATGATCCTTAGAAGGGAGGATGGTAAGGCTTCATCTTATGCCCTTTGGACATGTTTTCAGGAGGATGCAGTCTCTGGAGGAGGCATCATGCTTGGTAAAGTAGAGGGTCAGTGAAAGAGAGGAAGACCCTCAAATAGACAGATTGACACAGTAGCGGAAACAATGGGCTCAAACATACTAATGATTGTGAAGATGGCTCAGGACTGGGTATTTTGTTCTGTTGTACATAGTGTTGATATGAGTTAGAGAAGACTCAACGTCACCTAACAACAGCAATCTAAGAAGCCACTGCCAAATACAAGGTCCCAAAGATTTACCTCCATGTTTTCTTTTTAAAGTTTTATAGTTTTGGCTCTTATGTAATGGCAGTTGATTCCTTTTGAGTTAATTTTCAGATATGGTGTGAGGTATGTGTCCAAATTTGTTCTTTTCCATATGAAGATTCAGTTGTCCCAGCACCATCTGTTAAAGAGACTATTCTTTCTCCCATTGGATGGACTTGGGACCCTTGTTGTAAACCAACTGACCATAGATATGTGGGTTTATGTTTGGACTCTCAATTCTATTTCGTTGTTCCCTATGTCTGTCCTTATACCAGAACTACATTGTTTTGGTTAGTGTAGATTTATAGTATGTTTTGAAATTAGTGCAAGTCTTCCTAATTTGTTCAAGATTGTTTTGGCTATTTTGGGGCCATTTGCAAGCCCATATGAATCTGACGACTGACTTTTCCACTTCTGCAGAAAAGGTCTTGGAATTTCTATAGGGATTGCATTGAATATGTAGAATACTTTGGGTACTGACATCTAAACTAAAGCAAGTCTTCCAAACCATGAACATGGAGTGACTTTCCATTTATTTAGATCTTCTTTAATTTTTTTTCAGCAATGTTTTATAGCTTTCACCTCCTCGACTAAATTTATTCCTAGGTATTTCTTTTAGATGTTATTGTAGACGGAATTGTTTTCTTAAGTTCCTTTACAGATTGTTCATTGCTGGTGTATAGAAACCCACAAAGTTTTATATATATATATATTTTATTGTACTTTAGACGAAGGTTTACAGAACAGTTTCTCATTAAACAGTCAGTACACAAATTGTTTTATGGCATTGGTCAACAACCCTATGACATGTCACCACTCTCCCTTCTCAAACTTGAAGGACCTTTTTATTTTTTTGGTGAAAATGTACACAAAGTTACACCATTTCAAAAGTTTCTACACGTACAATTCAGAGACATGGATTACATTCTTCCAGTTGTGCTGCTATTCTATCCTTTTCCAAATTATTCCATCACCATTATCTTCAACTCACTGCCCCCTAGGCTTCCCATCAAAAGTTTTGAATTGCTGTTGTCAATTTGATCTCAATTTTTTTTTTTTTTGTACCTTAGATGAAGGTTTGCAGAATAGTTTCTTATTAAACAGTACACGTATTGTCCTGTGACAATGGTTAACAACCGCACGTCAACACCATCCCTTCTCAACCTTGGGTTCCCTATCACCAGCTTTCTTGCCCCCTCCTGCCTGCTAGTCCTTGTCCCTGGACTGCTGTGCCTCATTAGTCCTGTTTTGTTTTATGAGGCTGTCCAATCTCCCACTGAACGGTGAACTTTGGGAGTGACTTCACCATTGAGCTAAAAGGGTGTCCAGGGGCCATACTCTCAGGGTTTCTCCAGTCTGTCAGGCCAGTAAATCTGGCCTTTTTTGTGTGTTACAATTTTGTTCTACATCCTTTTCCAGCTCTGTTTAGGACCCTCTATTGTGATCCTGGTCACAGCAGTCAGTTGTGGTAGCTGGGCACCATCTAGCTGTACTGGACTCAGTCTGGTGGAGGCCATGGTAGTTGTGGTCCACTGCTCCCGAAGGGGTGAGACCAGTGGAGTATCTTAGATGGCTGCTCACAGGCCTTTAAGACCCCAGACACTACTCATCAAGGTAGAATGTAGAACATTGTCTTTATAAATTGTGTTATGCCAATTGAGCTAGATGTTCCCCGAAACCATGGTCCCCACAGCCCTCCACCCAGCAATTCAGTGTCACAGTGAATTTGGATGTGTCTATGGAGCTTCCATGACCTTTCCTTGCACAAGTTGTGCTGGCTTCCCCAGTATTGTGTACTGTCTTACCCTTCACCAAAGTTATCACTTATCTATTGTCTATATAGTGCCCCCCCACTCCTTGAAAACCCACTGTTTTGTGTTGTTGTTCTGGTACCTGACAATTTTGCCGAATTCATTTATTTACTTCTAGTAGCTTTCTCGTGGATTCTTTGGGATTTTATATATGTAGGATCATGTCATCTGCAGAGATACTTCTACTTATTCTATTACAATTTGGATGCCTTTTTCTTGCCTAATTGCTCTGGCTAAAACTTCTAGTACAATGTTAAATAGAGATGAAAGTGAGAATTATTTGTCTTGTTTCTGATTTTAGGGGTAAAGCTTTCAGTATTTCACCACTGAGTATGATGTTAGCTATAGGTTTTTTCATAAATACCCTTTATCAAGTTGAAGCATAACCCTTCTATTCCTAGTTTGCTGAGTGTTTTTTAGTCATTAAAGGGCACTGGATTTTGTTAAATACCTTTTCTTTATTGAGATGATTATATGGTTCTTATCCTTCATTCTATTAATGAGATGTTACATTGATTGATTTTCTTATGTTGAACCACTCTTGCATTCCTGGGATAAATCCCACTGGTCATGGTATATAATCCTTTTAATATGCTGGATTCAGTTTGCTAGTATTTTGTTGAGTATTTTTTGCATATATATTCGTAAGGGATATTAGTCTACAGTTTTCTTCCCTTGTGGTAGAAAAATCAGGGTAATGCTGGCTCATAGAATGAGTTTGGAAGTTTGAGAAGGATTGGTGTTAATTCTTCTTTAAATGTGTGGTAGTTACCAGTGAATTCATCTGGCCCTGGACTTTTCTGTTGGAAGGGCCCTTGACTTTTCTGCAGGAGGTTTTTGATTGCTGATGCAATCTCTTCACTTGTTGTAGGTCTACTGAGATTTTGTACTTCATCTACATTATCTAATTTGTTGGCATGTATTGTTCATAGTATGCTCTTATCATCTGTCATGGATTGAATTGTGTCCCCCGAAAATACGTGTATCAATTTGGCTATGCCTTGATTCCTGGTATTGTGACTGTACACCATTTTGACATCTGATGTGATTTTCCAGTGTTGTACATCCTATTACTATGATGTTAATGAGATGGATTAGCAGCAGTTATGTTGATGAGATGTACAAGATTAGGTTTTGTCTTAAGCCAATCTCTTTTCAGATATAAAAGAGAGACATGAGCAGATAGACAGTGGGACCTCATACCACCAAGAAAGCAGCGCTGGGAGCAGAGCGTGTCCTTTGGACCTGGGGTTCCTGTGCAAAGAAGCTTCTACTTCAGGGGAAGATTGATGACAAGGACCTTCCTCCAGAGTGGACAGAGAGAGGCTTCCCCTGGAGCTGATGCCCTGAATTTGTACTTCTAGCCTGCTTGACTGTAAGAGAATAAACTTCTGTTTGTTGAAGCCATCCACTTGTAGTATTTCCGTTACAGCAGCACTAGATAACTAAGATGTCATCCTTTTAATTTCTGTAAGATCAACAGTAATGCCCCCATTTTATTTTAGTTGTGCTTTTCTTTTTTTCCCTTGCCACTTTAGCTAAGGAATTGTCAATTTTGTTGATCTTTCAAAGAACCAACTTTCATTGATTCTATCATTTTTCTGTTCTCTATTTCATTTATCTCCACTCTAATCTTTCTTATTTCCTTGCTTCTGGTAGCTTTGGGCTTCATTTGCTCTTCTTTTTCTAGTTCCTCAAAATGTAAAGTTAGGTTATTGAGATCTTTCTTAATGTAGGCATTTACAGCTACAAATTTCCCTCTGAGCACTTCCTTGGCTGCATCCTGTAAGTTTTGGTATGTTGCGCATCTTTATTCATCTCTAGTATTTCCATATTTGTGGGTTTTCCATTTCTCTTCTGCTACTGATTTCTAGTTTCAATAATTAGAAATTGTGGTCTGAAAAGATACTTTGTATAATTTCAATCTTTTTAAATTTATTTAGACTTCTTTTGTGATTTTATATACGGTCTGTCTGGGAGAATGATCCATATGCACTGGAGAAGAATGTGTATTTTGCTGTTGGGTATTCTATAAAGATGTTAGGTCTACTTGTATATAGTGGTCTTCAAATACTGTTTCCTTTTTGATCTTTTATCTAAACGTTCTATGCATTATTGAAAGTGGTGTACTGAAGTCTCTAAATATTGGAGAACTATTTCTCCATCTAATTGTCAATGTTTGCTTCATATATTTTAGAACTACGTTGTTAGGTTCATCTGTAATTGCATATTTTATCTCTTCTTGATGAATGGGCCCTTTTATCATTATGTAATGTTCTCTTTATCTTTTGTACCAGTTTTGACTAAAAGTCTATTTTGTCTGATATCAATATAGCCATCCCAGTCCTTTTGTTTACTATTTGCATGGGATATCTTTTTCAATCCTTTCACTGTAAACTTATTTGTGTCTTTGGATATAAAGTGTTTTGTAGACAACAAACAGATCTTTTTTTTTTAATCCATTCTGTCACTCTGCCTTTTAATTTAAGGAGAGCTTATTCCAATTAAATTTAAAATAATTACAGTTAAGGAAGCACTTACTTCTGCTATTTTACTATTTTTTTGTATCTTATCCTTTTTTTGTCCATTTCCTCCAATACTACCTTCTTTTGTGTTCAGTTGACTTTTTGTAGTTTCCTTTCCTTTTGTGTAAAGTTTTTAGATGTTTTCATTGTACTTACCATGAGAATTGCATTTATCATTCTAAAGTTATAACAATCTGAGTTGATACCAATTTAACTTCAATTGCATACAAAAAATTTGTTTAGCTCCACCTCCCCCTTTATGCTGTCACAAATTACATCTTTCTATTGTGTTCCCAATACATATGTATATTATTTTTTATGCACTTGATTTTAATATCATATATATTAAAAAAAATAAAAAACTGTTGCCTTTTTGACTCTTAGTGACCCTACAGGACAGAGTAGAACTGCCCCATAGGGTTTCTAAGGAGTGGCTACTGGATTCAAAACTTCCAAAATTTTGGTTAGCAGCTGAATGCTTAACCATTGTGCCACCAGGGCTCCTAATAACATATAGGACATAACAATTAGAGTTACAAACAAAAGTACAGTAAAACTGCTTTTAAATTTGCCCATAACACTACCTTTACTGGAGAGCTTTATTTCTTCGTATAGCTCCAACTTATTATCTGCTGTCATCTCATTTAGGAGCCACTGTGGTACATGGTTAAAGCACTCGTCTGCTAAATCAAAGGTCAGTTGTTTGAACCCACCAGCCGCTCCACAGGAGAAAGATGTGGCAGTCTGCTTCTGTAAAAATTTATAGCCTTGGAAACCCTATAGGGCAGTTCTACTCTGTCCTACAAGGTCACTATGAGTTGGAATCTACTCGACAGCAGTGGGTTTGGTTTTTTGGTTGGATCCTCTCATTTCAACCTGAAGGGCAGTCTTCAGCACTTCTTGAAGGACAGGTCTGGTGTAACAAACTCCCTCAGCTTTTGTTTATCTGGGAATGCCTTAATTTCATCCTCATTTTTGAAGGAGTTTTGCAGATTAAGAATTCTTGGTTAACAGTTTTTTCTTTCAGCACTTTATGTTATCCCACTGCCTTCTGGCCTCCATGGTTTCTGAGGAGAAACTGATAATCTTATTGAGAATCCCTTGAATGTGATGATTCACTTCTCCCTTGCTGCTTTTAAGATTCTCTTTAGCTTTGCTTTTAACAACTTGATTATAATGTGTCTTATTGTGGATCTCTGGTTTATTCTAACTAGACTTCATTGAACTTCTTGGAAGTGTAAATTTATGTCTTTCACCAAATTAGGGAAGCTTCCAGCCTTTATTTCTTCAAATATTCTTTCTGCTCCTTTCTCTCTTCTTCTGGGACTAATGTGTATATTGGTCAGCTTGATGGTGTACCACAGGTCCCACAGGCTCTCTTCACTTTTCTTTCTTCCTTGGACTGGGTCATTGCAATTTTCCCATCTTCAGGTTTACTGACTCTCTTCTGCCGCTCCAAACTGCTGTTGGACCACTCTAGTGAATTTTTCATTTATTATTGCACTTTTCAGCTACTAAATTTGTTTGGTTTCTAACTCCTATTTCTTTATTGATACTCATAGATCATTTTTATTTCCTTTAGTCTTTTGCCTATATTTTCCTTTAGCTTTTTGACCATACTTAAGACAGTTGTTTCAGTCTTTTTCTTTACAGATTGTTCATTGCCGGTGTATAGAAACCCAACTAAACTTTGTAATGTTGATCTTGTACCCAACAACTTTGCTGAATTAATTTATCAGCTGTCTTGTGGATTCTTTGGGATTTTCTATGTATAAGATCATATATAGATCATGGCATGAAGCTCAGTGGCTTACAGATCATGGCATGAAGTCCAATCGTGGGGCTTTCTCAGGGATGGCTTTTGTTTCATTTTCCTCCTTTTAATAGGCCATCCTTCCCTATTTCTCTGTACACCTGGTGATTTTTTGCTGAAATGAGATATCCAATAACATAATGTGATAGCTCTGGAAATCAGATTCTTTCCCTTCCTTGGGGTTTCCAGGGTTTTTTGTTGTTGTTGAAGGGTGAAATAGTCTGGTTTAGTGACTTTTCCAAACTGTTTTCACGAAGACTGGACTCCCTGATGTGTATATTAACTATAGTTTCTGTTCCTTCAGTCATGTTCACCTAGTGTTCTGGCAGAGATCTCCCTGAATGCCAGGAGTTAAAAAGATTTTTAAAAAGAAAAACAAAATAATAACAAAGAATAGCAATAGGAAAAAAAAATTCTTGCAATATTTTCAGATTGGCTCTGTACTGGGGCACTCCTTCAACACTTAGCCAGACTTACAATGAGACTACAGATCAGCTCAAGGTGAAAGCTTAGGTTTCCTTCAGGTCTTCTATGCATACATCTTGCACTGGGCATCCATGTAGCTATCCAAATTATACACAGGTGCCTTTCAATACCCCGATTTCCCAAAGAAACTCTCTATCCAACTTTTTGACCTTGCCCCTAAGTTTTCCACTGCATGTTTCAATCACTGTTTTGCCTGAGGTGGTCACAGGCTCCTCAGTTCACGCTACAGTGCCTCAGGCCATACCTGCCACTTCTCCGCCCTCAATGACCTCCAAGATGGATGAAACAGACAGGCACTTTGCTCTAGTTTTTTTGGTAGTCAGTTGACAGGTTCAAACAAACACAATAATTTGTGAATAAGCTGTGCGCTGCTCCCTCCAGAATCAGGGACCAGAGTCCCAAACTGGAAATGTGGGCTGCAGCCTTAAGCTTCCTGCCAAGCTGAGGCAGGGGTGGGGCATGAGCCACTATCAAAAATCCACAAAGCTTTCCTACAGTTTTGAAAAGCTTTTGCTTGGTTGCTGTGAACCCCTAACTGTTCACCAGAGTTCCAATAAGGTTAGTTCTGACAATTTCTGTTTTTTGATGTTTCCAAGGGGAGATGGGAGCATGGAGTTTCTTACTTCACTGTCTTGATGACAAGTATTAATACATTTTCTAATTAATGACAACACTCCAAGGTACTCCACAGAATATGGAGAAAAACTAATTATACTAACTTACCCTCCTTTTCCAATATCTACCTGGAGATGAGAAAAAAACATTTATTATACAAATAAATCTGACTCCCCCCCCCCGCCCCCCGATAAAAGCCCCTACGGTATTACTAAATCTAGACAGCTCGTGACTCTAGGAAACACAAAATTATTTTGGCACAAACATGAAATCTGTTGACTGGTAAGAGTAAAGTGATTTTTATCAAATTTCACAACTCAAACTGAAAATACCAATTTATCTTGCCTAATAAACTTCTTTCATTTAAAGTTTTTAAAAAGAAATAAGACTGGCTCATGGATGAATTCATGGATAAGAATCAACATGAATCCAATCCCACTTCTCAATCATTTCTGACACCAGTCACCATGTGGCACACTCTCTGACCCTAACCTTCTGGAAGTAGGGCAGATCTCACAAATTAAAAGGACACCATCTTTTAGACTGCCAAATAGGCTGATGACAGTCATAAGTTTGGAGCCCACACGACATCCTCACTTTCACCTGCAGGCTCCCCCTTCTTTCGCTTCAATAATTCACTGAAATGACTGACAGAACTCATGGAAAGTACTGTACTTACAACTCCAGATTACAGCAAAAAGATACAAATCAAGATGATCATAAGGAAGGGATGCACAGATGAGGGCTAGGAGGGTCCTCAACACAGAGCTTCCATGTCTCAAAGAGGGTGCATCACCCTCCCTTTGCCAACCAGGAAACTCTGAATCTTTGTGTTTCTGGCTTTTATCGGCCAGTCCTGCATGATAGGCTAATCATGTCTCTGGAGGCTAGCTGGTATCAGTTTCCCAGATAAGTCCTTTCTGGTCTGGCCAGCACCATTTGCCAGCACAAATCCTCAGGTATGGCCAGGAAGCCCCAGACCAAAACACCCCAATTATTCCAAGGGTTAATTCTGAGGAACCAAAGACAAAGGCCACCTTACTCTGGGTAAGGCTAAATTCTTTACCCCACAACTGGTGAAATCTAAATAAGGTCTATAAGTTAGTTAATAGTGTACCGACGTCAATTTTTGGTTTTGATGAATGTACTATGGTTAAGATGTTATCATGAAGGGAAGCTAGGTGACAGGTAACCATGAACTCTCCATAATATTTCTGCAACTACTTCTGAGTATAAAATTAAGTCCAAAAAAAAAGTGATTTAAGATTTGTCAAAGAAGGCAACTGTTCACCAGGATTTAGAAACACTTTAAGCAACTTATCTAGTGTTTTTCTGGAGAGTATAAGATTTATGTCTCTATTTTAAAAACACATTGGGACTTCTTATTCTTTTAAACATAACAGACCTAATCCCAGGTTGTGAAAGTTAGACAATGAAAAGAATTGCAGTGTTCGAACTGTGGTGTTAGTGAAAAATACTGAATATACCACGGACTGCCAAAAGAACATACAAATCAGTCTTAAAAGAAATACAACTAGAACATTCCTTAGAAGCAAGGATAGCAAGACATCAACTCACCAACTTTGGACACAACATCAGGAAAGACCAATCACTAGAAAAGAATATTATGTTTGGCAGAGGGCCAACATCATGTTTGGTAAAGTAGAGGGCCAACCCTAAATGAGATGGACTGACACAATGGCCACAACAATGGACTCAAACATACCAACAATCATGAAGATGGCACAGGACTGGGCAACATTTCCTTCTGTTATACGTAAGCGAGGATGGCGAGACTTCGTCTCATACTTTGGACATGTTATCAGGAGGGGCCAGTCCCTGGAGAAGGACATCATGTGTGGTGAAGTAGAGGGTCAGTGAAAAAGAGGAAGACCCTCGATGACATGGATTGACACAGTGGCTGCAACAATGGGCTCAAATATAGCAACGATGAGAACAGCGCAGGAACGGGCAGCGTTTCATTCTGTTGTACATAGGGTCGCTATAAGTTGGAACCAACTCGACAGCATCTAACAAGGACATACATAAGGTCACCATGAGTCGGAGCCAATTCGACAGCAACTAATAAAAAGAACAATTTCCAGGTGGCTCAGTGTTTAGTATTCTAAGTATCAGACACAGTAGATAGAAAAATTGTGGTTGAGGAAAATAAGTTTTGAACATTTTATTAACTTCTTAGAAGAGAACTATTAAAAAGTAGTACATATACTCTTTAAAAAAGATGATATGGGATATAGAATCCAAGAGATAATGCAGACAGACCAGTAGGCTCATTTCTTTTCTGTCCACCACCCCATTAGTCGAGCTTTTATTTTGAGTCATGACAAGTTAATACATTTTTATTAACTTTTTTTAATTCTTCAGATTAAAAAAAAAAATCATTAAATTAGAAGCCCTGGTGGCACTGTGGTTAAAGGTAAACAAACTAGGGGAAAAAAACACAAAACTTTCATTATACAGACATAAGATGAATCTATGCAATATTTAAAATTACAACTATTCACATAAGTAGCTTAAAAAATGAAACCAAATCCATTGCCAACAATTTGATTCTGATTCACAGTGACCCTATAGGACAGAGTAGAACTGCCTCATAGGGTTTCCAAGGAGCAGCTGGTGGATTCAGACTGTACCACCAGGGCTCCCATAAGTGGCTTACAGGTAAGTAATTAAGTGTGCCTTATTACTTATTGGAGCCCTGGAGGCACAATGTTTAAGAGCCTGGCTGCTAACCAAAAGGTCTGCAGTTCGAATCCACCAACCGCTCCTTGGAAACCCTATGGGGCAGTTCTACTCTGTCTTATAGGGTTGCTATGAAGTGGAATCGACTCAACAGCAATGGGTTTGGTTTGGTTTTTTGGTATTACTTATTTTTTTTTTTTTTT
>NW_004444044.1:3735478-3766301 GCF_000243295.1 Trichechus manatus latirostris
TGAACTTTTTCATTGGTTTTTACAATAGAGGTCTCATACAATATTTGTCCTTTTGTGATTGACTTATTTCACTCAGCATAATGTCCTCCAGTTTGGTATTACTTATTGATGGAAAAGTTTCTACCCTGTCTTTCCTTTATATATATTTCCTAACTCAACAAAAATGATACTTTTAGGATATGTAACATATAAAGCAAGATAATTTTTATCAGTAATTTCCCTTAAATTAGCAGAAAATACTTAAGGCAAAACCCCAAAAAGAAGCAAAGCAAACTATGACATGAAGAGTGACCACAGTGATCTCAAAGTAGAAATGTGTGGCTTTTATTTAATCTTTAAAATAGCAGGCTGCCTAATTAATTCAGACAGTAGGGAAAGCAAGATGCAGTAGGAAGTAAGAATTGGGACTAAACAGACCAAACTGCTAAAATAATCTACTTCGGTTTCAGAGTTTCGCTTTTAACACATCACCAAGTTTAAGGTAAAGAAAGACCACTCAATCCTAGTGCAGGAACAATAGAGAATAAAATGGAAAAACTAATCTCTCATTATGTTCCACTAACATTACCTTTTTGGAAAGAAATTTAGGGAAAACTGTACTTCCAACTCAAATGACTTAAGGACAACCATAGTTTTTTTTTTTTAAAAAAATTTTTTTCAACTATAATAATTATTTTTCCATCCTAGAAGAATAATCTGAGAAGGGATAAAGCGGGGAGCTATTTTAAGCTCCATGTAATTGGAATCTTTATGCTCAAGTAACAACTTTCAGTTATCTTTTAAGTATAGAAGCATTTCCTCTTTAATCCCCAGAATTCCATGCAAAAGGATGAAAGAAGTCTCATCCATACTGCAGATGAAGAAACAAAGGCAGAGAAAAGATTAAATGACTTATAAGATAGATTATATCACTACCAAAGTGGGAACAAAGCCTAACCTGCTGCTTTATAAATGTGTCATAGACACATCAATAAAAATCAACAAAGTGATTAACTATTAAATCTAGCCTTATCTTCAAGATAAACTAGGTTGGAAGGGAGGCACTTGATCAAAAACATTTTAAACTTCAGAATTCTTAGTCTAGAGAGTTCCTAAGTTTTACTTTTCAACTTTTAATAGTACACTGATTTACACAGAACATGCTACCTTTTGCTATGTAACATTTAAGTTTCCAGTTAAGTAACAAGTTGTAAACTTTTGCAAAGGATTCATCTTAAAAAAAAAAAAACATGTTTTTCTTGCAGTAAAAATGGTTAAAAACTTGGGTTTTCTAGAGATGTGTATGAATATGGAACTACAAAGATATACAAAACTGAAGTGTCTGGAAACATTCGGCTGCCTGTAGTCTTCAGCAAGATCACAAAGTGCTCAAAAATTCTTTCACCTGAGAAAAGGAAAAAAAGTATTAATTCCTTGACTAATTCAAAATATCTAATATCACCTTCATTTAAAAGTATACAAAAGTTACTGTATAGGTAACTCCATCGCAATGCCATAGCATTTTACTTTACTTTGAAAAGAAATATTGGTAAATACTGCAGTACTAAAAAACAAATGACCTAAAATGTCATTATAGGAGCTATTAAATTTACACGTAAGATTGAAAAAGTTCTACAACACCAGCAACACTAATTTTACAATCTCTTAATTTAAATACCATAGACCACTGAACATTCGGAGGTTTAATGGTAATAACATTAATAACTGTAATGGTTTAAGCACCCTGAAGATCCAGATGTAATACATATGCAATTTTTCTTAAGCTAGTGTGTGGGAAGAAGACACGTAAGTAGTGAATAAACTGAGTCATCTGACCAACACCACAGTGCAACAAGACTGTTCTCTACATATTCTAAAATATAAAGTAATTCTCCTGAAGAGACAAAAATATTGCTGTGTAGGAAATACCCTAAAAGAGAAAGCCAACTGAGAGCTTTATGAACATAAAATTAAATAATAATATGAAATGATGATTCTTAGTCAAAACACAGAAGTGTTAGATGAAAAAGTGATTTTACAGAATCAATTAAATTGATGTTTGGCTGTTAGTACTGCAATGGCTGATTTAATTTATTTTAATATTATCACAACTAAATTCTATCTTATATTTTTAACATCATGAAGAGGTCACTTAAATTTTTCAGCAATGCTTTACTCTATCATGGGAGAAATAACTACATACTATAGCTGTTGTTAGCTGCCATTAGCGACCCAATGTATAACGTAATTGGACTATTGCAATCCATAAGGTTTTCACTGGCTCATTTTCAGAAGTAGATCGACAGGCCTTCCTTCCTTGTCTTAGTCTGGAAGCTCCACTGAAACCTGTTCAGCATCACAGCAACATGCAAGCCTCCACTAACAGACAAGCAGTGGCTGTGCTTGAGGTGCATTGGCTGGCACTCAAACCTGGGTCTCCCACATGGAAAGCAAGAATTCTACCACTGAGCCATCATTGCCCTATATACACTATACTATACAGTTACCTATAAATGTTGAGACTTTCGAAATTCTTGAGATATATCCCTTATGAATGGCAAGTATCTATTATAGCAAGCAGCAGACATTTTGTGACAGAAGAAATGAAATCTCAATTTTTTCTCATAACTAAACAAAAAGAATTATGGCTTCTTCTTTCGATCTTAGATTGTTAATTAGCAAGGGTATAGGAATATTTGCTATACAATCCCCATTATTAATTTCTCTCAAGTGTTAAATCAACAGATTCTCTCCCAGTCAATATGGGTACAACTCACTTAATAGAAGTATATCGTCAACTCCCAATTATCTGGGGGACAGATTAATGTTGATTAAAACAATGACTAATGATTAGGCAATGGCCCCAAGTGAAACTCAAAACTAAAAGTCCCTTAATCTCATTACTTCAGCTAAGGTAAAAATGGATGAGATCTATATCTTCTGACTTTGATATCCTCCATATTGAATTTAGTTTAAAAAGATAAATTTAACTGCACAAGTAGTTTATCATTAAAATATCTAAAGATTGTTGGTATGAGGAAGAGGGAAAGAAAAAGGGTTAAAACAGAGAAGGGGGTGAAAAAGAACATTTGTTATTGTGATTATCCTTATTTTATAGATAGAGGAACTAAACGATAGAGAAGCTCCTTAATTTAGCTAAGGCCACAGTGCTAGAATTTGAAGTCAAGATTAGAATCTAAATAGTCTAAAAGCCCTCTAAAGCTCTTAACTGTCTCTTACTATAACTTTTTGTAAGCTCTTCTGTTAGAAAACTTTTTTCACAAGATAGCACATTTTTTTTAGACAAGACAAAATAAGTATTAGCTTATAGTCTTTGCCTAAATCTACCTTTTCAACCAGACTTTCATGTTTGTCTTTAAAGTCTTCATTAACATCCAGGGTTAAGATAGGTACCTCCTGTAAATAATCAAAGTTGGTTCTGTTTAAAAAGAGAGAGATGAACACAATAATCAGAAAAGTGATAAATAAGAGAGAAACACTAAAAACTCATTCTAACGTCATCATTGGAAATCAAAATGTTGCCAATCATTTTATACTAGTTATCCTGCAAGAATTTCATCTAGCAGCCTCTTCTTTCTCACCTGGATTTACTACGTGTAGCTAAAAAAATCTCAGATGAAAACTGGGAATTGTGACATGTGATTTTCCTCAAAAAACATACCATAAAGTAATATTTTGTATCTTAAAGATGAGACAACTAAGCCTCAGAAGTTCACTCTGAGGCTCTGTGACTGTCCAAACTCAGATACTAATAAGTGAGATTGGATTTGAACCAAAACCTGGTAATGACAAAGTGCATGCTATTAACAATGCTATACTACTTCCCGTCATGTTATAAGAAACAAATTTAAAATATATTATCTTAAAATACATCTAAAACATAGCACCTAAATAATGTACACAGGTATATTTTCTACTTTCTGCTGACAATACTACTATGGGATACAAGTTATAAGAACTTTAAGGAAACAGAATCTCATTGCAATCAAAAGAATGAAAACGCACACCTAATTCTGGAAGATATTACAATACCAATAAGTAAAATGACTGAAAATGAAAAATTTCACGTTTCTATTTATATCTTCCAAATCTTAGATTAAAATTCAATAAAGGAATGAAAAGTGAATAGTAAATAAAAATAAGTTAAGTCTTACTTCAGTGTTCTATGCAGTAGCCAGTTTTCGTGCTTATAATGAAGCTTCTCTAAATATTCAAGAGGAATGCCTTGTTCTTCATTTCTTCCCCGTAAATATATTCTATTCAAGCATTTCTAAAAGCAAGCAATAAGGCAATAAGAGGAAAAAAAAAAAAAAAAAAAAAAGGAAGGGAGGAACTACTCTTGTCTAAACAAAATCCATTGCTGCCGAGTCAATTCCGACTCATAGTGACCCTACAGGACAGAGTAGAACTGCCTCATAGGGTTTCCAAGGAGCACCTGGTGGATTCCAGCTGCCGACCTTTTGGTTAGCATCCAAACTCTCAACCACTACGCCACCAGGGTTTCCAAAAACCAAACTTGTTGCCATCGAGTGGATTCAGACTCATAGTGACCCTACAGGACAGAGTAGAACTGCCCCATGGGATTTCCAGGAAGCACCTGGTGGATTCAAACTGTCAACCTTTTGGTTACCAGCTGTTGCTCTTAACCACCATGCCACCAGGGTTTCCTATTCTTCTCTGCTGCCAATAAATTTAAAAAATTTCTTCCCTAGTGTTTTTTGGGGTCCTTGGATGGTACCAAAAGGTTGGAGGCTCAAGTTCACTCAGTGGTACCTTGGAAGACAGGTCTGGTGATCTACTTCTGAAAAATTAGCCATTGAAAACCACATGGAGTACAGTTCTACTCTGACACACATGGGGTCACCATGAGTTAGAATCGACTCAACAGCAATTGGTTTTTGGTTTTGGTGTATTTTTAGTTATGCTAGCCCAAAATTTTTATTTAATTCCTCTATAAAGTAGTTCATTTTCCCTTCTTGTACTTTTCATAGACATTTGGTGCCTCTATACTAAGCATTACTTACAAAAATAAGTCAAAAACAAATTCTATAAATTTTGGCATCTATAGATGAAATATACTTCATAATATAAGTTTGGTAAAAAGGAAAAAAAAAATCATTAAATGTTTATTTAACTTTTTGAGAGGGCAGCTAAAAGGTATACCAATCTATCAAAGTAATCCTACTTTGTGGTTAACTAAATTTAACTACAAAATGTCTGTTTAGATAATGTAAAACCATTAAAGGCAGTTGTTTTTTTTCAGTTTCTCAAACAAAAATTTATATACACACTGCTATGTGACCTTAGTTGCTCTCCGTATACTGTAACAGCATACTCCTCCTTTCCACCTGGGATTTCCTGTGTCCATTCAACCAGCTCCTGACCCTCTCTGCCTTCTCATCTCACCTCCGGACAGGAGCTGCCCATTTAGTCTCATGTATCTACTTAAACTAAGAAGCACACTCCTCACAAGTATCACTTTATGTCCCATATAAAGGCAGTGGTTCTTAAAGTGAAGAAAGCTCTGGACGAGCACAGACCAACAGAATTTTCTGCAATGACAGAAATGCCCTCCCTATACTTCCACTAGCCAATGAGGTAGTCACTGGCTACATGTGGCTTCTGAGTACTTGAAATACTGCTAGAGTATGGTGACTTAAGAAACTGAATCTTAAAATTATATTTAATTTTAATTAATTTAAATAGCCACATTGGACACTGAGGCCCTAGATCTTTTCTCCCTGAAAATACACATGCAAAATTTTACATAGTTTACGGGGATTCATAGATCCTCAGAAGCTCATCCATGTATCCCAAGAAGTAAGAACTCCCAATCTAAAGGATGTACATAATGAGACTATGGCAGCATATAAACAGTGTTTCAAAGTCAATTTAAAAATCTTCTCTTTTTAGTAATTAAAAGGCCTTCTAATCAAAAGATATTACAAATATTATTGATGAAATAAAATAAAGTTTTGGGTTAAGCTTTAAGATATTGACTACAAATGTTTCTGGTAGAATGGGGTTATTTAGTTTTCCTTATGTTCTTTTTTCATAAAATAATAATAATAATACCTGCCCTTATTATTATTATAATTTAAAAAATTCTTCCAAAAAAATAATGAATTTCAAAAGAAATTATTGTTGATTCTGGCTTAATTGATGTTAGAAGAGGAACAAATCATCTACTGGAATTAGAGAGCTAATTACCTTTAAAATTCAGCTTCTAAAGATTCACATTATTATAACTACTTTCAGGCTAGAAGTCATGATATCTACATTCATCAGAGTCTACTTTGTCACTTAGGGAAGAAATAGGAATACCCAGAAAAAACAATACGAATGCAGGCACTAAAACTGGTAATTTTCTTATTAAGTGTTAAGTTCTTATTATTTAGATTAATTTTATGAAAGGCATTCACTTGATCTTCCCGGATTCATTATGTAATTTCATATGTAAACAAGAATAGCTATGTTACGACCAATCATAAAAGGCACATTTTCAAGTGAGCTCTGTTAACTGAAAATGGGTAAGGTCCTCTAAGTGCCTTCTTAGCTACAGCTACCACTACCTACTCATTCCAAGCCACAAACAACCATAAAAGATTTCTTGAAATAGACCTCCATCAACTTTACCATTCATTCAGCAAATATTTACTGAGTTCTTATTATATGTCCATGCCCTATTCTGGGAGCTAAAAATTCAACAATAATTAAAATACTCCAAGTCCCACTTCACGAAGCCTATATTCTAGGACTTGCTTGAGCAAGTTCCTTACTCTACCTGTGACAGATGAGATAGCCAGCAAAAGTTAGGAAGAAATAATGAAGAAAAATAAAATAGAATTGAGAAACAAGAGAAAAAGACCTAAAAGAGTGATTGCCAAACCTGAACTTCCAGTTTGCTGAGAAAGTAGACTGCTTCTATCTACATAGAAGTTTCTAACTTAGATGTGGGGAGCTGGAGGGTAGGCAGTGGAGTTAAACTAAATTGCCTTTACTGCATTCTACTGAAAAGACTTCTAAGTATTCTTTAAAGTTGTAATGGAACAAACAAATCTTTATTGGGTCTCACCTCTGGAGTGGCTCGAAGATAAATGATTCCATCTAGTTCAAGGCTTTGGCCAAACTGGTTATTCATCCAGTCATGCCAGTCTTGATAAATTGTCCACTCTGTTTCATTCATGCAGTCAGATTCATACAAATTAGATGCAAAAATATACCTGAAAGGGAGTCCACATCAACACTTAAATTCTTTTCAAGAAAGTATTAAGAAAAAAAAAGAAACTGGATCCAAAAGAGAAAATGGAATAGAACATTCTCCTAAACCTGTGCCAGAAAGTCCTTTGGACAGAAAAAAAAGAAAACAGTTTCCCCAACTACAGGAAATATGTTCTTGGCCAGTAGGTTCTCCAAACGTGGTTTGAGGGCCACTGGAATTCCCCGAGACCCTTGCAGGGGGTATGTTAGAGGCCAGATATTCTTCATATACTTCAACAAAAACAACATATCACAGCAGGCTCAATATAGAAGCAGGTATGAGAATACAGTTTTTGTATTAAGTTAGATTTTTTAAAAATTTATAAAAATATAAAATAACTCCTAATTTTTTGTGCTGTTTTGGAAAATACAGTTTTTTTTTTAATCACAAGTATATTATTTATGTTAATAGATAATGGGTTTATTATTGCTAATTTTAAATTAATAAATATTTTTAAAATCTCTCAATCTTAATTTCTAATAATGTAAATGTCAATTGTACCCAAAGCTCTTTGGGCTCATCAATAATTATTAAGTGTATAAACAGGTCCTAAGACTAAAACACTTGAGAACCACTACTCTGAGCTAACTTTGGAGGTCAACAAAATCCTTATATAAGTAGGGCAGTTCTAAGGTCCCCAGAGATTTCTGATCTTGCACCATGTAAGTCTAGAATATAGACTGACTCACCATCTCCAGAGCAGACAAGACTTTTAAAAGGGATGGAGATTAAAAAAAAAAAATACTGCAAATTTGAATAACTACCATATTCCCGACAGTACCCAGGAAACCTAGGTATTATAAACACTAGAACTTCCAGTATAGATTATCATTTTCCATCTCAAATTCCCCACTCAGACTCTCATATTAATTTGATTTCCAGGAAAAGAAAAATGTCTAGTTCTTAGTCAAAAGACTTCAAAGAGACAAGTACAGGCCATTTACAAATACCTGTCACTATACACAGATCGCTCAAAAAATAATACAGGTTTCTCGGCATCTTTGAGTCTGCCATTGAGAGAGGCAAGTTGAGCTCGTATTCGACTGAGGCAGGCATATGACTGGAAGGTAAAAGACCATCGTTCAGGCTTCTCGTACATCATCTGAAGAACATTGCCACCGCTTTTCTGAGACGTTGTCAGTTCCTATTTTGAATATGAAAGAAATGTTAAATGCAAAGTTAATGATTAAAAAGAAAAAAAAGATTGAAAAAGAAGGCAGATAATAAATGCATCATGATCAGCAAAACTAGGATGATTAAGTCAGCTTCACTGTACTCTTTCCCACTGTATCTTTCAGGTTGTCTGAGGTCTGGAAGATGCTGAAAAGCTGGTACAAACTACCAATTTCTCAGATCTTTCTCAGAAGAGGTCACAAACTGATAGCCCATGGAAGAAATTATTTGCTTGGCATTAATGAGACTTTTAAAAACTTTGAACTAGTTGTCAATATTTAAAAGCTAAATAATTTCATGTAAAATACCTAGATTTATACCTTCTTTTAGAAATTAGAATATCAAGCAATACTGTACCTGCATTTCCTCTTGGCAAAAAGCTGCAGCCAAGTCACACACGCCCCCATTAGGTGGGACATATGCTCTCCAGTTTATCAGCCCCCACCATTCCTTGTTGAATCTCACAACAAGCCTAATTCATTGATATGTTAGCTGCCTGGCCCTAAGGCATTTGAATTTATGACCCCAAATCTTCTAACAAAATAGATTCCCCCCAATATTTTGCAATTCAATAATCATATTGTTAAAACCTATAGTTCCAGTGTTAAAAAAGACACAAAAAAATCAAGTAAAAACTGTGTAATCTTACATCTGAATTGGAAATAGCATAAAGAACTCATAAATTTTTTTTTTCTATAATACATAGTTTTCCCAGCTCTGTCCACCAAAAAGGCCTTTAAACAATAACAACTCAGTAGCAATGAACACATCTACCATCTCTAACATATCTATCTGATCTCCAAGTACCATTTCCAGTGAAGGCAAATAGAGTTCCATAGCTGATACCAGGTCTGAGGAAGGAATGTAAAGGTCACCTGGCATATCTTATTCCAGAAAACAAGGAAGCTATCAAAGACTACTGGGGTTGTGTCAAGGGCAAAGGAGCCAAAATGAAGGGGCTTCCACTGGTCAAAGATGAGACTATTTGAACATCAAAAACAAAGACTGTAATGCAAAATCCATGCATTCATAATATTAAGATTTAAGAAAAACAAAACACTTTAATCATCTTTGGAGATTTCTAGAACATCGATTAGTTATTCTGTAAATTTGTAAAGAGAGAAAAAAAAAATTAAGCATTTTATCCTGGCCCATTCTGTATGAATGCTATTTCAGGGTAATGAAGTAGTTGATGAGGAAAAGAATTCCAGCTAATAAATTCAGAAAGTTTAAGAAGTACATTATCAGCTTTTGCAACACCTAATGAAACATAGCATTGACATTCAATATTAACAATAGTTGCTAAAATCATTAGAGGAAAGTTGATAGGGAACTTTATAATGGATGGATTAGGCTGACAACATCTGAACTGACTGATTAACATCACTAAAAGAGGAAGGGGTAGAGGGGTGGTTCAGTGGTAAAATTCTCGCCTTCCATTGGGAGACCAGGATTTGATTCCCGGTCAGTGCACCTCATGCGCAGGTACCTTTGTGCATGGGGGTCACCAGGAGTCAGGGGCCTACTCAAATGTAGCTAACAACAATAAAAGAAAAAAAAAGACATTATATTTTTCCTAATATAATGCAAAAGGAATAAAAGCATCACCTAGGAAATCCTGCCCCCCCCCCAAAAAAAAAACAAAGCTAAATCTAATCAAGCCTTAGATTTAACTACAAATTTACGAGAAATACAGAGAATGGAGAAACATGTTAAATCACACTCAGCCAAATGCACTTAGCCTAATCCAAAATGAGAGAAAATGTACAGGACAATGAACCATTTCTTCAACAAATAAAATTGCAGAGAAAAAAAAAGAAGAGAGAACCAATGATTAAAACTTAAAAGATAAATCAGCCAAATATAATAAGTGGGCCTTGTTTAATCCTTGATTTGAACAAATTGTTTAAAAAAGAATGAGACAATGAGGAAATCTGAACACAGACTGGATATGCTAAAAAAATTATTGATTTTTTAGATGTTATTTTTTTAAAGGATTGTTATGTTCTAGAGTCATTTTAAGTTTTTATTTTCTATAGATGAAGTAATATATTTTCTAGGACAAGGGCTCCCAAAGTGTGATAAAGAAACCACCAGAGGTCCCTGAGATCCTTCAGGAGTCCAAAAGGAAAAATCTATTTTCAGAATAATATCCTTAAGAGGACTCATCTTCCAGTACTATATCAGATAATGTTCCACTGCTATTCATAAAGTTTTCACTGGCCAATTCTTTTCAGAAGTAGACCGCCGGGTCCTTCTTCCTAGTCTGTCTTAGTCTAGAAGCTCAGCTGAAACCTGTCTGCCATGGGTGACCCTGCTGGTATTTGAATACCGGTGACATAGCTTCCAGCATCACAGCAACACACAAGCCCCCACAGTACGACAAACTGACAGACACGTGGGGGGATTAGGGATGTAACAGGTTACAATTCAGATCATGAACGACTCAGGATACAGTTCTTCAGTCAAGACAGCTTCTAGGTTGTGCCTGCAGGCAGGCTTCTCTTTTGGCCCCTTGTCCTGGCCTCTGCCCTGCTTGGACAAGTGTTACAAAGCTCTCTAGCTGCACAGATAAGCACCCGGAGGCACCTCACTCAACCAGCAAGCCCCAGCCCAAAGGCGCTCAGCTCTCTCACTCCAAGAGTTGGCATGCCCACTGTAGCTGCCTTGCTCTGTGGGCTGGGAAGCCTACTGCGCTGTCTTGCGCCGGTCTCCTGGTTCTGCTACAACCATTTCTCAGCCATTGCTTCTTGCTGTCTCACGCTGTCACCAGTGTTACACCTCTGTCTCCTGGGTCTACAAGGTTCTCAGTGCAGGGACCCTGGGTCCAAAGGATGTGCTCCACTCATGGCTCTTCTTTCTTGATGGTAGTGAGGTCCCCTTTTCTGCTGTGGGACTGGCTCTCTTTTAAGCCTAGTAGGATGGCAAAACTGACACCCCTCATTAGGTTTCCACACAACTTATTTTCAAGGTCCCACCCCCAACAGGGGTTCCATGCACCTTACTAGGATAGTCCCACTCAATCATTTTGTGTGAGTCACAAGACCATGCTTGGCTAGAAAGGTCACATTAAGTAATTCATTGCACTGCAAACTTAAAATGTTAAAGTATACTTTTATTCCATTATCAGTAAACATTCATAGCTTACACAAGTTCTCAAAAATATTAAATAAATTCATGTTGATAAATGTAACTGTACTCAGAGTACCACTCTAGACTTTTGAAGGAAGGCAAGCACACATTTTCATGTAACACTGATCATACTGCAGGTCAAATACTGGATAGAATTGATCATGATCTAAAAAAGCAGATAAAATTCTTATGTTGAAAACTATTAGCTCAAACTCTAAATGGGATTACTTTATGCCTTTTAAAATAGCTCAAGCTTTTAAAACAGATATGTATGAATAGTTTTCTATAATTATAAATGTTAAATTTCTTCTACACTACTTTCTCCTATCTCTGGAAACACCAATATTATTTATTGTTCTTACAAAATTTTACTAATATTACTCCTACCACAAAAGTTTACTATTAACGAATTCCACTGCTTTGTTCAGATTTCTAACGTAGCACCTACTCTTGACAAAGTGCAATTTGTTGAGTATTTAAATAGGCAAGGTTACCTTAAGTCGCCCTTCCTGTATTCCTTTCACTTAAAAACTAAGATACCTAGGAAATTTTCTATTTGCTAGTCTCTGTCCAATCACAGCCTCTACTAAATATTCTAGATAGCCCATTTCTTGTTTCGTTAGATTTTTACATAGCCTGAATAAAGTAATTTATGTTTGGGATTTAATACATGGATTTTTTTTCTTTTTTAAAAAGAGAAGCTTGGTATTCTTAATGAATGTATAAAATATATAAAAGAGACAATCTTGAGCATCTGAGACCCATCCTTTACATCTTCACTAGCATAGGCCGAAATTAGCAAATTTAGCCATTCCATTTTAGGTTTCCAAAGTTAAGGTAACGGGATGAGTACAAAGGGGCCACTGAAATTTCTTCTTCTATGGGACAGATTTTCTTTTCTTTTTAAATTATAATTGATTGCACTGTGATAGAATATATTAGAATAGCTTTAATACTAACAGTTGCCAGATTAAAAACAAACAAAGCCCAGGATCTGCAGTTAAATTTCAATTTCAGATAAAAATGAATTATTTTTTAGTATACGTATGTCCCAAATATTGCATGCAGTTTAACTGGCAATCCTACTTAATATACAATTCTTACCTTTTTATAGTCTTTCTAATATTTTAATTTCATTATTTAATTCTCACAACAGTTTGATTTATCCTATTATCATTCCCATTTTACTGATAAGGAAAGCAAAGCTTAGAGTAAAGGTGCTTGCTAAGATCACATGGCTAAACAGTAGCATAATTGTTGTTTTTGTTGTTGTTGTTCGGTGCTGTTGAGTCGGTTCCGGTTCATAGCGACCCTATGTACAACAGAACTAAACACTGCCCAGTCCTGCGCCATCCTCACAATCATTGTTATGCTTGAGCCCACTGTTGCCGCCACTGTGTCAATTCATCTCAAGGGTCTTCCTTTTTTTCGCTGACCCTGTACTTTCCCAAGCATGATGTCCTTCTCCAGGGACTGACCCCTCCTAACAACACATCCAAAGTATGTAAGACGTAGTGTTGCCATCCTTGCTTCTAAGGAGCATTCTGGTTTTATTTCTTCAAGACAGACCTGTTCGTTCTTTTGGCAGTCCATGGGTATATTCAATATTCTTCCCTAACACCACAATTCAAAGGTGTCAATTCTTTGGTCTTCCTTATTCATTGTCCAGCTTTCACATACATATGATGCAACTGAAAATACCATGGCTTGGATCAGGCACACCTTAGTCCTCAAGGTGACATCTTTGCTTTTCAACACTTTAAAGAGGTCTCTTGCAGCAGGAGACTTGCCCAATGCAATGTGTCTTTTGATTTCCTGACTGCTACTTCCATGGGTGTTGATTGTGGGTCCAAGTAAAATGAAATCCTTGACAACTTCAATCTTTTCTCCGTGTATCATGATGTTGCTTATTGGTCCAGTTGTGAGGATTTTTGTTTTACGTTGAGGTATAATCCATAGTATAATTAGAGCTTAAAAATGCTCTCAAAGGAGTCCCTGCGTGGCACAAACAGTTAAGTGCTCGGCTACTAGCCCAAAGGTTGGTGGTTCAAACCCACCCAGAGGCACCTTGAAAGACAGGCCTGGTGATCTGCTTCCGAAAGATCACCGCCTTGAAAACTGCAGTCCTACTCTGCACATGTGGAATTTCCATGAGTCGTAATTAACTTGATGACAACAACAACCAATGTTCTCAATATAGAGTAAAATTTTATTGCAATAGCATATGCTATAACTAAATTTCACCTGTATTCTTATTAGGCATATGTTGCCCTTTTTAAACAAGTCCCATTATAGGAATAAAAAAAAGAAATTTCGATTTTATCTTTAAGAAGAACATACCCACATACCTTGGAATAGAACATTCACTCTCACTAAATACTTTCTCGCTCCAAATTCCAAAGACCCAGCAATAATCCCAGAAAGGATTTATTGCTTTAGTTCTTGGTTGCCATCGAACTGATTCTGACTCATGGCAATTCCATACATGCAGAGCAGAACTGCTCCATCCAGATTTCAAGGCTGTGACCTTTCAGAAGCAGAATACCAGATCTGTCTTCCAAGGTACCTCTGGATGGATTCAAACTGCCAACCTTTCAGCTAGTAGTCGAATGAGTAACGATTTGCGCCACCTAGGGACTCAGAAAGGATCTGTTGTTTTTGTTGTTAGGTGCTATTGAGTCAGTTTTGGCTCATATTGACCCTATGCACAACAGAACAAAACACAGCCCAGTCCTATGCCATCCTCACACTCATTGTTATGTTTGAGCCCATTTTTGCACCTACTGTGTCAAACATTCTCACTGAGGGTCTTCCTCTTTTTTCACTGACCCTCTACTTTACCAAGGGTGATGTCTATCTCCAGGGACTGGTCCCTCCTAGTAACACGTCCAAAGTATGTGAGACAAAGTCTTGGCATCCTTGCTTTTCAGGAGCATTCTGGCTGTACTTCTTCCAAGACAGAATTGTTCGTTCTTCTGGCAGTCCGTGATATTCAATATTCTTTGCCAATACCATAATTCAAATAGATCAATTCTTCTTCAAGTCTTCCTTATTCATTATCCAGCTTCTGCATGCATATGAGGCTACTGAAAATACCGTAACTTGGATCATACACACCTTAGTCCTCAAAGCGACATCTTTGCTTTTTAGCACTTGAAAGAGGTCTTTTGTAGCAGATTTGCCCATTACAATACATCGTTTGATTTCTTGACTGCTGCTTCCATGGGCGTTGATTGTGGATCTAAGTAAAATGAAATCCTTCACAACATCAATCTTTTCTCTGTTTATCACATGGCTTATTGGTCCAGTTGCAAGGACTTTTGTTTTCTTTATGTTGAGGTGCAATCCATACTGAAAGTTATAGTCTTTGATCTTTATCAGTAAGTGCTTCAAGTCCTCTTCACTTTCAGCAAGCAAGGTTGTGTCATCTGCATAAGGCAGGTTGTTAATGAGTCTTCCTCTAATCCTGATGCTGTGTTCTTTATATAGTCCAGCTTCTTGGATTATTTGCTCAGCATACAGACTGAACAAGTATGGTGAAAGAATACAACCCTGCGGCACACCTTTCCTGACTTTAAACCAGGCAGTATCCCCTTGTTCTGTTCAAACGACTGCCTCTTGGTCTATGCACAGGTTCCTCATGAGTACAATCAGGTGTTCCAGAATTCCCATTCTTCACAGTGTTATCCACGATTTGTTATGATCCACATAGTTGAATGCCTTTGCATAGTCAATAAAACACGGGTAAACATCTTTCTTGTATTCTCTGCTTTCAGCGAAGATCCATCTGACATCAGCAATGATATCCTTTGTTTCACATCCTCTTCTGAATCTGGCTTGAACTTCTGGCAGTTCCCTGTGCAACCACTTTTGAACAATCTTCAGCAAAATTTTACTTGTGATATTAATGATATCGTTCAATAATTTCCACCTTCTGTTGGATCACCTTTCTTTGGCATGGCACAAATACGGATGTCTTCCAGTTAGTTGGCCAGGAAGCTGTCTTCTAAATTTCTTGACACAGACGAGTGAGCACCTCCAGTGCTGCACTGGTTGTGGAAACATCTCCATTGGTATTCCCATCAGTTCCTACAGCCTTGTTTTTCGCCAATGCCTTCAGTGCGGGTTGGACTTCTTCCTTCAGTACTATCGGTTCTTGATCATATGCTACCTCCTGAAATGGCCGAAGGTCAACCAATTCTTTTTGGTACAGTGACTCTGTGTATTCCTTCCATCTTCTTTTGATGCTTACTGTGTCATTCAATATTTTCCTCATAGAGTCCTTCAGTAATAATGTAGCCACTCGAGGCTTGAATTTTTTCTTCAGTTCTTTCAGCTTGAGAAACGTCCAGCATGTTCTTCCCTTCAGTATTCTAACTCCAGGTCTTTGCATATTTCGTTATAATACTTTACTTTGCCTTCTCAAGCCACCCTTTGAAATCTTCTGTTCAGCTCTTTACTTCATCATTTCTTCCATTTCCTTCAGCTACTCTACATTCAAGAGCAAGTTTCAGAGTCTCTTCTGTCGTCCATTTTGGTCTTTTCTTTCTTTCCAGTCTTTTTAACAACCTTTTGCTTTATTACTGTATGATGTCCTTGATGTTATCCCACAACTCATCTGGTCTTTAGTCATTAGTGTTCAGTGTGTCAAATCTATTCTTGAGATGGTCTCTAAATGCAGGTGGGATACACTCAAGGTCATATTTTGGCTCCCGTGGACTTGCTCTAATTTTCTTCAGCTTCAACTTGAACTTGTATATGAGCAATTCAGGTCTGTTCTGCAGTCAGCCCCCAGCCTTGTTCTGACTGATGATACTGAGCTTCTCCATTGTTTCTTTCCACAGGTGTAGTCGATTTGATTCCTGTGAAAGGATCTAAACATGCTCGAATAAAGTCCATAAACCTAATGTCTCCATTTATAGGAACACATACCTCATTATTCCTAATTCAGCTGCAGTTGTTTTAGCCAAAAACAACTCCTCTTTACTCATTCTTTGAGTAGTTCAAGGGGAGTGAGTACTTCCCTTTACTCAAGCAGAAGGTAAACTATCCCAGGAGACAAGTACAGTGTTCCCTCTGGGGACTAGGAATGACATTTCCTAGCCTGTCAGAAAACCAAGGTCAAGCTCTGCCCTAACATCATATTATCTTGAACATCACTGTCTTTAGGGAAAAGAAAAAAAAAAGTCAGTATCTACCATCTGGATTGCAAGGTCAAAGATTCTATATCCTCAGACAACAGAAGGACAGGTAGCTGTTTTCATAGGGATACTTCATCAGCCCTTTTCTGTTATTTCAGAGCCAAATAAAGGTCCATGTAAAGATGTATAACGTCCTTGATCTTGCATACTAACTTTCAAGGAATAAAATATGATTGCTTAAATCCTTTTCTCAATCCTAGTCCAAATCAATACCCCTGAACACTTCCTGGAAGTTCATGCTCAAAGTAGATGGTTTTTCCTTGGAAAAAAAATCCAGAAGTGTAAATAATATGACTGGTTTCAAAGTTTCAGTTAAGAACTTGAAAAATTATGGAAACACATGGCACTCTGAGGCAAAGAATTTAAATTATATATCACCAAGTACACAGTTAGGGAAATCTTCTTTCCAATCTACCCCTCTACCTCAAAATGCAGAAAATGACAAGAGGCTAATAGTCAAAGTAAATCCGTTTAGAAGATACTCTGAGATAATTAAACTGAGTAAGTCTGTAGTTAGTTGCTTTACCAAATTGTTTAAATAAATTTATTTTTTAGAGTTTATTAAACAGCTTTTATTAATTTAATTACATAATGAGCTTCCACTTATTCAGCATCCTGAAAGAAGAAAATGTTTTATAAAAGAGCTTACATTTGATTTACTGAAGGGAGGTACTCTGATACTATGTGGACGATTAACTAGTGCTCTGAATATCTTAATAATTTTATCTTAGGCATGGGAAACTCAACAATGACAATATAAATGCAAATTCAATAAAGACAATACATTTGAGTTCATTAAAAAAGAAAACAAATCACAAAACGAACAATTTTTGGTTTTATTATCATTGTCTGGGCTTTTAAGGTTTCTCTTACCCAAGAAACCAAATATTAACCATAAAAAGCCTGACCCAAAATGCAAAAGCCTGCCAGAAACTGCTCTACAGAAGTATAAATGTCTTATCCTGCTAGAAAAGAATAGTCAACAAACCATTAGCTCCTAATTTAAATCTCAATAAGTCTCATGGCTGCAGGTGAGTGGAGACCAAACTATTAATAGCCAGGCCAGAAGTAACCTATCAGTTGATCTCAGTAAAGGGGGAAGGCAGGATTCAATCAATCACATTAAGATTAGCCAATGTTTGATCTTCTATTCTTCTCCCTCCTTTTGATAAGCTTCATTGTAACTAGCTTACATTGGATCATTTTGCTTTTTTCTGGAATCAGAATGGTCTCCCTATATGAATACACAATAACTGCTCAGAATAAACCTTATGTTTCAATTTCTTTGAGTTTGATTTATTTTTAACACTATTTAAGTCTATCTTTACTTCACAAATACCTATGTCCAACACAAGGATTAACTTTAAAATAACTTCAACAATTTCCACAGAAATTAATTAAACACAGCACTTCTGAGTTTAAATTACATTAACAAGATAAATTTAAGGTTGTTTCTATATAGAAACGTATATGTAGCATACATTGCTATGTGTTCCCCAAAACCCAGTTGCTTTTCTTCCTGGACACACAGCTAGACTGTATTTCTGTCTCCCTTGCAGTTAATTATAGCCATGTGACTCAGTTCTAAACAACAGGAGGACAGAAGCAATGTATACCATTTCCAGGCTTGGCCTATTAAAATTCTCTCAAATGTGATGATTCTTTATCTACCAGTTACTCTCACTTCTTATTATTCTCTCTCTCCAAATTCCAAAGAGCCAGTAGCAGTCTCAGAAAGGAGCTATTGTTGTTGTTAGTTGCCCTAGAACAGTGCGATTCAGCTCTAAGGCAAGAGGGGTTTTCAAAGTATGGTCCCCCTAACAGCAGCAGTGGAAACCCGGTGGCGTAGTGGTTAAGAGCTATGGCTGCTAAACAAAAGTCAGTAATTCAAATACACCAGGTGCTCCTTGGAAACCCTAAGGGGCAGTTCTACTCTGTCCTATAGGGTCGCTATGAGTCAGAATCCTCAAGGGCAACTGGTAAGAGCAGCAGTATCATCACCTGGGAACTTGCTAGAAATGCAAATTTTAGAACTACTGATCCACGAACTCTGGGGGTAGGGCCCAAATCCGTGTTTAACAAGTCTTCAGGTGTTCTAATGCACACTAAAGTTTGAAACACTGCTCTAGAGATTGGATGAGCCACCAATTGAAAGGGGCTTGCATGGTATGCTATCCACCAAATACCATACTGAACTATTCTCTGAGAAATAAATGTTTACTGTTTTGAATCAAGGAGATTTTAGAGTTTATTATACCAAGTATTACCTACAATCTACCTATCAGATACATTTAATGAAATCTCTAAGTGAACTTGGTTCATCTGAAAAACACATCATCAATTTGCTATGCACTGTAAATAATACTGAGGTAACAAACTAAGCCACACGTTAATTTTTTTAAATAATATTTTATTGTGTTTTTGGTGAAAGTTTACACAGTAAATTAGGTTCCCATTTGACAATTTCTATACAAATTGTTCACTGACAGTAGTTACATTTTTCACAATGTGTCGACATTCTTTGTGTTTTAGTTGTTCCATTTCCAGTAATCTAGTTTCCCTGCCCCCTTACCTTCTCATCTTTGCTTAAGAATAAATGTTGACCTTTTGGTCTAATATAGATGGCTTTTTAGTAGAGAACTGTACTTACAGGTAACATCCTTTATTTTGTGTTCCACTCTGTTATTTCCCTAAAAGGTGATCTCAGGAGATAGTTTCGGTTCAAGGTTTACAGAGTATCTTAGAGTAAATAGTCTCAGGGAGTCCTCTGTACACATGTAAAATTAAATGGGCTTGTTATATAGATGTTGTTGTTGTGTGCTGTGGAGTTGATTCTGACTCATAGCAACTGTGTAGAGCAGAGTAGAATTGCCCCTTAGAGTTTCCTAGGTTGTAATCTTTACAAGAGCAGATCATAAGGTCTTTTCTCCTGCGGAGCAGCTGGTGGGTTCAGACTGCTGACCTTCCAGTTAGCAGCCAAGTGTTTAACCACTGCGCCATCAAGGCTCCTTGTTATATACCAGAAAAACCCATTACCGTCAAGTCGATTCCAACTCATAGTGACCCCATAGCGGGCAGAAATTTGAAATTCATCTGATGCTACAGTAATTCAATAATGAAGTAGAAGATGAAAACACTTCATTTGATGCTAAAGAACACTGGACTCAACTCAAATTAGTCATATTTTTAAAATTTTACAGGTCAACTGTTAGTTTTTATCTCTTCGACTAACAATGTACCAAACTAGAAAATTGACAGTAAGCCAGGGTATCATTTTCTAGTTCTTCCAGATAATCTAAAAGTCCATACAAAATGTTTTCTTTTAATCCTATGCAATGAAAGATTTGAGACTACAAGCTGTTTTTCTTGTATGCAATTATAAGCGTTAGGAATAAAATACATATCAGAAACCTGGCAAAAAATATTATGTATCATCTTTACAAAACTGAGTGTTAATTATTAGTTTTTCCCCTCTAAAAAGTACCCAAATAAAAAATGTAAATGTCTCAGAGTTAAACTACATGAAGTAAACATTGGTAGAACATTTCTATAAGGCAATTTAGCAGTATTCATAAAAAGATCTGTATGTTTTGACCCAGTAATTGCAATTTTGGGAATTTATCTTAAAGAAAGAAACAAAAATACATATTTAAACACAAAATGTTTATCACAGTACTATTAAAATAGGAGATTATCATTCCACTATTACTGGTCATTTGTATTAAATAAATCATGGTACATGCTCACAGTATGTTGCTTTTAAAAATTGTTTACAATAACTTTTTAATGACATATTGTTTTGAAAGGCATTTTTAATTGCCTTTGACATAAATACTATGGGGGGAAAAGACAATTTAAGTACAAAATTATATATGTTATACCAAACATGATCTGTAGTTATTTCTGTGAGATAAGGTTATAGGTAAGTTTTACTTTCCTCTTTAGGTTATCTATATTTTCTTAAATGCCAACAGTAGACACATATTACTTTTAAAATATTAAAAACAATTATTTATCTATCCACCCCAAACTGGATAATGTAAATGATTATCTCAACTACATAAAACGGATGGGATTATGGATAATTTTATTTCTCTTTTCTATAATTCATATCCATAAATCACTTCATTATTTAACAGAAAGTATAGATTATTGCTGAGTTAAGTAAAAAATAGAAACATCAAATATACATAAAATGATTTCTTTTAATTCTTGTCTAACTTTTGTAAACACTGTAAAGGAGGTGAATTAATAAGTTCAATCAAAGAAGATCAGAGTCTACCAAATAAGATAAGCATAAATAGACAAACAAACGCAATCAGGTGATTTCAGAAGGTACAAATGGAAACACTTTATCAAGCATTCCTTAATTTTCAAGAATGACTTTTCAAAAGTCAGAGAATATGCTGTTGTTTTGCAGACAGCTATATTCTACCCCTTCTTTCTCAAAATTACTTAATTTTCAGTTGCTTCTTAGTGGGAAGAAGTGTTGGATAAAAGTAAAATAAAACTTTACAATTAATAACAAAGATTCCCCCAAAAGAACTGAGCCCAGTGAGGAAAAAAAGAAAACGGCAGAACAGAGATATCTCTCTAACATTCTGTATATCTCAAAAATGTGCTTAAAGGAAGTAATTAAAGCTTTGGGTCTAAACAATATCAAAAATTAACAAATAAAGCACATTCTTATTTAAAATAAACCTTCAATACAAAGATGGATAATTATCTGGGTGATATGTTTTAAAGGAGGGGGGAAGAGGATGGGAGGGGAGACCGTTACATAAATTTTGCCCATTGATATTTTGCCAAAACTGATGGTAGCTAATATTTTCAGCCACTAGGTGGCAGGTTAAACAAAGAGCTTTAAAAAAAAGAAAAAAAAGGGTAAGCATACAGGTACAAAATTTAGTTACTGAGTAGGGGAAGAGGCCAGAGGTACCAATAGCTCCACTCTTCCAATTCTGCAGCAACTGCCAAGGAGTCTGATCAAATGGGGCACACTCGAAGCAGGACTGGGCCTTGCCAGAGTTGAGTCTGAAAGAGTTCACTTCTCATCGTTGACCGTATTTTAAGAAAGAGATTTGGACATTGGGTGATTCATAATATCACCCCCAAGATACAGATCAGGGACAGATTTGAGGAAGAAGAGATTCAGGATGAAGGAAGAAAATCTCATTTAAGTTAAGTGAAGGGCTAGGAAAAAAAAAAGGAAAAACTCTCCAAAGACACAGGGAACCCACCCACTCACCACCACCCTCACACTCCATAACCTTATCCTCCAAATAATACCCTACACTGTCTGAAATTCCACCTAAAAGAAGTACAGATAACTAACAAGATAGTAGTCCTCGATCGACACACAAAAATTAAAGCTACCCTCTTAGAATATACACCAAAACCCAATGAAGGTCACCATATTGTGATCTCATGGAGACATAATTGAATTGCACCGAATTCTCTCTAATAAAATAATATATTAATAGTAACTAAAAGAGCATCTGCATGGTAGCTATAAAGACAGGTCAGTCTGGCATTCTGACTCTAATATCTGGGAAGAAAATGTACCAGTCCACAAATTTGGAGTATCAGATATATGAAGCCATAAAGTCTTAAAACAGGGACAGATGCATTAAAGTGTCATAGTCTGATGATATCACTCATTAAGATTATCTAACTAATTCCTCTTGGTTGTAATTCTAAACTCTAATTATAAAGTATCTTCCTATGTATATTGAGGAGCAATATTTTTCAACTTCTCTCCAACATAACTAAAGAGTTCAATACACTCCAATGCTAACAGTGATTCACTAGTGCAGTGATTTTTAACTAGGAGGCATTCCATGCAAATGAAACCCCAGGAGACCTTTTTTTTTTTTTTTTTAGTAAAGCAAAAAGAAAGTTTTATTTGGCATATATTCAAAAGGCAGAAGTCGGAAGCGGACAACCATGCTGCTAGAGCTCCGTCTGCCCAAGTCCAGAGAACATTACACAATAGGCAAGAATGGGAAAACAGACAAGCATGCTGCCACAGCCATATCTGCCTGAGTCCAAAGAGCAGTTACAGAGCCATCAGTGTATATTAACATTACAAATGGGAAAAACCATTGAAAGCTTAGCCTTTTCAGATTGGCTAGAAACTTGTGATCCTACATTTTGAATTGTATTTCTTAACAATCATTGGTACAGGTTCCAGTAATGACAGTCAGGAGGGTCTTCACTGGTCCAACAAATTTCTATTCACTAAATGCTAATAGAAAAAGATAAGAGTGGAAAGTCTTTTGTGTTCTGTTTGATTGCCCTTTTGTGAAAACTTCCTTACGATAATTTCTGAGATTGTCCCATCTATTGTCTATCTCAGGGCCCAGCTGATGTGTCTTTGTGAGTCTGTGAGGGCCCAGCCCAGCTGGGTCATATTTCTCCATGCTCAGGGTCAGGGAATAATGATTCCAAATATTATTTTCTAAATCAACCCCTCATTGTGATCAAAGATTGGAGATAACACATCGATGATCAGTACCTGGACTTAGTGGAGCTCCTAGATGGCAGCCATTGCAGGCTCTTTAAACTCACAGTGCTGGTTTTCCACCGGATACCACCTGGCTCTTCACCAGGATCTTAAGTAAGAGCGATGTTCTCAGCAATCACATTGCCGGAGTGAGCAGACTCAATCTACATCAACATTTTGGCCCCAGGGGACTTTTTGTTATTTAAAAAAGCACCTCAAACACTTGAGATTCTTAATGTGTTTCCTTCCACTGGTTAAGAATTATGAGACTACACAGGAAGAATGGATTGGTCAGTATTCAGTGAATATGATGATTACATTTCTAGTATTAAAATTTCTGGCATTTTGATTTTTATGTATGAGCTTCTGTGCCCTTAGTTAATGTGAGGTATTCTAAGAGGAAGAGACATTTAATGTACCAACAAACCAGTTATCCATATTTAATAAGACGAGCCTATGAACTAAAGTTATAATGGACCTTAAATTGAGGTCACCTCGTCTGATCTAGTCAAACACTCTCCCAGCAAAAGAATGTATTTCTGACATTGGTTTAATCATGTTCCTTTCTACTTAACACCTGAAAATAACTGCATTGACAGTTGACCCCAGAAATGAGAGGAAAGAGAGGAATTTTTAGAATAGGTCTCTCATTTTAAAAGGTAAGCAAACATGGATAGGACACTTCAGGAAAAGGCTTCAAAAATCCAGGGGGAAAAAAATAACCCAAAGGAAAATGCGCAAAAGAGCCTTAACAGGCACTTCACAAAAGACATCTAAACAGCCAATAAACATATGAAAAGGAGTGCAATCTCATTCACAACAGAGAAATACAAATTAGAAGCATAAAAGACATTAAACACCTAGCAGAATGGCAAAAATTAGAAAGACAATACTAAATGGGCCAATGACAGTTTGAGTACACTGTGGGGACTGTACCTGGTAAAACAGTTAAGCATTATATGCATACCACAAAAACCAGTAATTTTACTTCCTATTCCTAGAGAAACTCTTGCACATGTGTACTATGATTCATAGCAGTATTGTTTATAACAGCAAACAACTGGGAACCACTCAAAAAATCAGTCAAAAGTATAAAATGGACAGTGATATATGAATACAATGGAATACTACATGGCAATGAAAATGAGCAAGCAATAGCTGCATACAATGTGGATAAATTTCATACACTAAGTGAAAGAAGAGGAATAAGAATGCAAATAGTATGTTTTCATTAATATTACATACAAAAATAGACAAAACTAATTTTATTGCTTAGGGATATGCACGTGTGTGGTAAAATTATTTTTAAAAAGCAGGAAAATTATTATCACAGGAGTTGTGTGACTGATTAACCTTAGAGGAATAATTACCCTAGGGAAGGAGATTCTGTGATCAGAGGACAAACAGGGGACTTCTGGAATGCTGGTAATATTCTATTTCTTGACCTGGATGATAGTTATAAAAATGTTCACTTTAAAATTATTCTTCAAACTCTACATATACTTTTCTAGAGGTATATTATATGTAAATTTAAAATGTTGAAGGAAAGAAGCAAATTAATAAATCTACCCACTTTAAAATTCTACTTAAGGCTTACCCTGCCTTCTCCAAAAAATCAGATGTAAAACATCAATTTCGTAGGAAAATGAGGTCCAAATGGGAAGGAAGTCCCTTCAAGATTTAGTCCTGGAGATTACAAGGGCTTGAGTATACTAAACTGGGTCCCAGGACTAAAGTTAACTATGATTGGCAAATAGTTGTATGTGAAAATATTTTTGGTTATTCAAAACCAAATATCCTCAAAGATTACAGAATATCATGCTAGTGACTGCTCCTTGTATATGTGATTTACATCTTAAATACTCAATTATTGTTCCCAAATGTCATGATTAAATTGTGTCCCCAAAAAATATGTGCCAATTTGAGTAGGCCATGATTCCCAGTATTGTGTGGTTGTCCTCCATTTTGTGATGTGATTATCCTCCATTTTGTGATGTGTTGTAAATGCTAGCCTCTATGCCTGTGGTTATGGTCCCATTTGGGAGTGAGCTGTCCCTTCTGTTAATGAGGCAGGATTAGGTCATGTTCATGAGGATTAAGTTATGTTTGTTCTGTTAATGAGGTAGGGTGGGAGGTATCTTGAGTCATCACCCTACAAGAGATAAAAGCAGAGAGAAGCTAGCTGAGAGAGAAGGACCTGACTACCACCAAGAAAGAAAAGCCAGAGAGGACTGCATCCTTTGAACCAGGGGCCCCTGTGCTGAGAACCTCCTAGGCCCCAGGGGAAGACTGAGGCCAAGACACAGGTAGATCTCCAAGGAACACCAGGTTCACAGATGTTGAAAGGAGACAAGGACCTTCCCTCAGAGCCAACAGACAGAGAAAGCCTTCCCTTAGAGATGGCATCCTGAATTCAGACTTGTAGCCTCCTAAACTGTGAGAGAATAAATTTGTTTGTTAAAGCCATCTACTTGTGGCATTTCTCTTATAGCAGCAGTAGATAACTAAGACACCAGCCTTCCTTCATACCAACAACTAAGCAATAAAAACAGACATTTTTTTCAATCCTCAGCTCTAACAATGGAAGTTTTTAGCACACATTTCTATTTTTAATTCAGGTTTGTCTTTACTGCTTTCTTTCAATTCTCATTTCTCCAGAAATTAAAATCTTAGGTGAAATATAAATCAATGAACTCAAACTCACTCTGTTTTTCTCTTTCTCTTTCTCTCTTACACACCCAACGAATCAAAGATTTTGCTATAAAATAAAATTTAACTGCTATCCCTTTTCTTTCTTATTTGCAATGTAGAATGGAAAAGTGCTAGGAAATTAAAACTTGCTGTACTCAGGGTGAAAGTCTTACAAGAATGAAATTACAAAGAAATGAGAGATAAATGGTTTTCTCTAAGACAAAAAGATTGAAAGGTAAACGAATGAAATTCAGTTACCTTTTTTTTCTTGTTTGTAAAAAGTCACTCAAGGAATCTTAATTACAATTAGATTTTTTAAAAATTTTTTGATATTTTAAAACTTTTTAAACTCATTAACTTTATTGGATAAACTGTACTAATCTTAAGTGTATGTAGTTCATTGAACATCTACATACATACACACACACACACACACACACATACATACACATGGAGGCCTGGTGACACAGTGGTTAAAGCGCTGGGCTGCTAATCAAAAGGTTGGTGGTTTGAACCCACCAGCAGAAGGAAGATGTGGCAGTCTGCTTCCGTACAAATTCCAGCCTTGGAAACTACATGGGGTAGTTCTACTCTGTCCTATAGGGCCACTATAGTCAGAATCGACTCGACAGCAGTGGGTTTGGTTTTGGGTTATATATATACACACATACAATCCACTCATGTAACTACCACCCAGATGACTTAAAGCTAGATTTGAAAATCGTACTGGAAAAAAACAAAACAAGAAAAAGGCCAAGAGATTAAATATTACTGATCCTCTAAACTAAAAGATTTTCAGTTTATTTGGTTAAATTTTATTTTCATACCTCAAATTCATTTTGTGTACTTTGAACATTGCACCATCTGGCAACAGGTTCAGGAACCACTTCCCAATCTTCACAGACTTGTTTAAGGATATTCACAAACGTTGACTTCCCTGCAGCTGTTATGAGAGTAAAGGTAAAATTACAGAAGGAAACTTGGCAGAAAAAAAGGCCAGAATCATGACTGGCTTTTACAAAATTTATTACAGAAATCTTAACTCACCAAAAAAAAAAATATTCAATTTCCTGAATTTTTCTCTAGATTTTTTTTTAAATGAAAACGGAAAAGGTCTCTGCCCAACTGTGTTAAGTACATTTGTTTGTTATTGTTTTACAGGTTAGCAATGCTGTAGGAGAGAAGAATTTAAAACCTGGGAAATTTTTAGGCAAGATGTTATGGCAGAAAAAAATCCTAGTCCTAGATTCACTTTCTTTAGCCAACCAATTACAGGTAACTTTGTGGGAAGTGGTTAAGGCTACTCTACCACTTATTAGATGTGGGATTTGGGGCAAGTTACTTAATCTTTCTGAGGCTATTTCTTCATAACACAAAGGAGTACCCTCCTCATGGAAACTGTTGTGAAGGTTAAACGTGATAAACAAGTAAACTATCATTACAGAGAGTCATTCCAGGCTCTTGCATTTTCAAAATTTTCCTCTTTACTGGCTCCATCCACTCAGTCTACCAACAAGCTCAGGTCTCTTTTTAAGAAACAGCCAAATAAATGATAAAATCACCATGAAGATGTATTCAATGCTTAGAGTTTCAGAATGAGAAAGACTGTTGTTACTGTTGTTATTATTATTATTATTACATAAGTGCTTGAGCTTATGGTCGACTACTAGCCTAAAGGTTGGCAGTTTGAACTCACCCAGACGCTCCTAAAAGAAAGGCCAGCAATCTGATTCCAAAAGGTCACAGCCATGAAAACCCTATGGAACACAGTTCTACTTTGCAATACATGGGGTCACCATGAGCCGACTCGACAGCAACTGGTTCGTTAACAGAAACTATAGAAACATTTTTTGCAAAGCACTTCCTACAAGCAACACCAGTTTCTCTGCTTCATTTTCAGTCACTGTGCACTCTATTCAACCCTAAAAAAAAGACAAACAAACAACATACATACTTCACTTCTCCCTGATTATTCAACAATTTCTGAGATATCTATAGGGAAAAAAAGAAAACAGTTCATATTATGTTCACTGTTCTAAAGTTACCTAGGAATACATTATATTTAATAGTAAGAGCAGTATTGAACTAGAATCCAATAGGATGCAGCAATTATTTCTAATGACTACCACACCCTTTCCATCTGAAGTCACCAAATGTGGTTATATTAGACATCACTACTGATCAGCATAAAGTCTGTTCTCTAAGTAAATGAACATATGAATAAACAACTTTGGTACATTTATAAGCCAAGTCTCCTCTTCCTTATAAACTGGAACCAAAACCAAACCCATTCCCATAGAGTCGATTCCAACTCATAGCAACCCTACAGGACAGAGTAGAACTGTCCCATAGAGTTTCCAAGGCTGTAAATCTTTATGGAAACAGACTGACACATCTTTCTCCCATGGAATGGCTGGTGAGTTCGAACCACCGATCTTTCGATTAGTAGCCGAGCCCTTAACCACTGCACCACCAGGGCTCCTTACCTGGAACCAAAAACGGTAAAAAGAGCTTACCTTCAACTTGTAGAACTATACAAAAACCTATGATCTTATATAAGGTAACACAAAAGAAGAAAAAACTGGAAGAACGTTAAAGGATCACAACAGAGAAAGAAAAGTATGGGTAAATAGAAAGGTGACAACAGAGAGAACAGCTGAGAAGCAAAGTACAAAAGTTATTATCTCCAGAGGAAAGGAGAAAAACTTTCAAGGCAAAACTGGATGATTATTAGATTTAATTATGGTAAAGACACTTGTGACCTCAGATTTACATGCAGCAGGTAAGCATGTAGAAGGACTGTATGGCATTTAGAAGAGTAAGTGCAAACATTTAAAATGACCACCAATCACTAAGCTAGATGGAAGAGGGAAAGGAGAGTTTGGTATTCAGAAAGAGAACCCAAGGGAAATATTAAAAAATCAGGCATCAGCAGGAGTCTGAAAGCCTTTTGCTTTTTCTTCTAATACTGCTTACAAGCACAAATTTCAAAATACAGTAAAACCTGTGAAAGCCAGAACTGTGCAAGGCAGAAACTGTCAGAGAAGGAAAACCTAAACATTTTCCACTAATAGAGAGCAACAGAAAAGTAAGACTATACTCCACCAAAGGCAGAAAACTTTCAAGACATGGAAAAACAAGGCAGTCCTGGTGAGTTCTGGCCCTCACAGGTGTCCCTGTAATAATTGTTATATATAGTTCAAGCAGAGTAACAACAGTTACGTTTAGTACCCAATGAGACTAACTAATATCTAGGTCCTTAATTTGGAGGATGGGGGTACGAGCGTAGAAAATAGGCTAATGAATAAGTTAATGCTCTATGAATGCAAACGGGACCAGAACCAAGGACACTGCAGTTAACAATTTAAATAGCCAAAGAAACTAACAGTTCCTAATGCCAAATACGCATTACAATGCCAAAAGTCATTCTGTACAGACTATTAAGATCGGAAAAAGGAGATAAGGCCTCCATAAATCTAACGTAAGAGACTATTTTAGTAATAGAGAACATGAGAAGAAGGGTTCCATATGTATCAAACTTACAGTTCAAATATTCTAGAAAGAACAGAGAAACTGAAAAATAGTCTTCTACATTCAGATTCACATTTACAGCTTACTTGTGTTGGGCAAATAAGATGGAGGGACAAGATGAAAATGTTAGGTTCTAGCCCACAAGATGATGGGTCTGGCATATAGAAGGTCATGGAAACAAGCAACTATAATACAATGTATGAGAGAACAGATAAGAAAAGTGAAGTTTAAAGGATGAGTTTTGTCAAGCAAATAAGTCAATCTAAAGAAACCACATGAAGGAGTATGGCATATCCTAGGCATGTAAAAATGTTTACAGTTAAGGTAGTAGAGGGAAGCAAGGACCAAAGAGACCAAGGATCTTAAATGGTCTTGTATACCATGCTAATTAAATCCTTAGCCATTAAGCCAGCGGTCTCAAATGCAAATGTCATCATGGGCCAGAAGGGAAAGTAAATGATCAAAACAGCTGGGCATATTTCTTTCCTATTAATTTTATAATCAAAACAACAGTGCAAGAGCAATAACAAACAGCAACTGATAAAGCCTCAGTGTCAGGAAGTCAATAAGTGGTAAGGAACACGCCCCATCTAAATATGAATTGTTGCCATATAGAAATGCAGGTCCAGTGTTACCAGATCTTCAGATTTTTCAAGAAAAGCCAAGAATCTAGATGTTTATGGGAAATCGCAATTTTTAAATGCTGGCAATTAATTCAAAAAAATGTTTTCAATTTTTAAATGCTGGCAATTAATTCAAAAAGGTGTTCTCAATTTTTAAACGCTGGCAATTAGTTCAAAAAAATGTTTTCAAAGCTATATAGGTCAACATTGTGCAAATACAGGCCATCAGTTTGCAACTCCTGTTTCAGCATAGGTAATGAATGGAGAAGTCAGTGAATAATTTTAAGCAGAAGAGTAACACAATTACACTTGTATACAGAAAGGCTGCTCTGGAAATAGGTAAGAGAAACTGGAGATGGGCTGACCTATTAGGAAATTGTTTCAAGTGCTCAGAAGATTAAAGATGCTTGGGGGAAAGTAGGTATCTAGATATATGATGCCTAACTGGATTTGGGAAAAGGAAAGACATGAATTCATTGGGGTATAGATCTGAGAGGTTGTTCATTCAAATTTACTCTTGGGATTGCTTTGTTCAACTACTTTCACCTGCCCTGACATAAATAAATAACTGTGAGGAATCATACTAGTGAACACTCACCTTCAAAGCACTTAAACTGCTAAGAAGAAATGAGGGCCTGTTTATATGTCTTTTACCCTGGTGCCTTAAAACTGCTAAGAAGAAATGAGGGCCTGTTTATATGTCTTT